>NC_051862.1:75581339-75661339 GCF_015732765.1 Culex quinquefasciatus | reverse complement strand
TAAAATATTATTGAGTGTCCAATCACAAACGATGACTTTTCACCTCAATTTTAAATACTAGCAACTTTCATTTATTCATGAAATATTGTAGCTTTCGCTATTCAGTGATTTCAAATGTAGGAGGTCCTACATGTACAAAAGGGAAAAGGGATACCTTAAAACTAACTTATAAACTATATAAAGAGCGGATCAATGCAGCTGAAGACTGCAATGATTTTTGTCGAAATGCATCAATTATCTTATTGGACATAACATCCAAAGTGTCAACTTCGGCTAATTGATGAAGTTCACTGGTGCTGAACCAGGGAGGAAGTTTCAGAATCATTTTCAGAATTTTGTTCTGAATCCTCTGAAGTTTCCTGGTTAAGCAACAGCTTGTCCAGATCGGCACAGCATAAAGCATGGCAGGTCTGAAAATTTGTTTATAAATTAACAGTTTATTCTTGAGACAAAGTCTAGAATTCCTGTTTATAAGTGGATACAAACATTTAATATATTTGTTACATTTAACCTGGATACTTTCAATGTGATCCTTGTAAGTAAGGTTTTTGTCAAAACCAAGTCCAAGATATTTCACTTGATCCTCCCACTTTAAATTTACCTCATTCATCTTTATAATGTGATGACTTTTGGTTTAAGAAAATCAGCCCTTGGTTTGTGAGGGAAAATAATAAGTTGAGTTTTGCAGCATTTGGAGTAATTTTCCATTCTTTCAAATAAGAATTGAAAATATCCAAGCTTTTGTAATCTTCTTGTGATGACACGAAGGCTTCTGCCTTTGGCGGAGATGCTTGTGTCATCAGCAAAAAGTGATTTCTGACATCCTGGGGGCAAATCAGGCAAGTCAGAAGTAAAAATATTGTATAAAATTGGACCCAAAATGCTTCCTTGAGGGACGCCAGCACGTACAGGTAGTTGATCAGATTTGCTATTCTGATAACATACCTGCAGAGTACGATCCGTCAAATAATTTTGAATAATTTTCACGATATAAATCGGAAAATTAAACCTTTTCAATTTCGCAATCAAACCTTTATGCCAAACACTGTCAAATGCTTTTTCTATGTCTAGAAGAGCAGCGCCAGTAGAATAGCCCTCAGATTTGTTGCTTCGAATTAAATTTGAAACTCTCAACAACTGATGAGTAGTTGAATGCCCAAGGCGAAATCCAAACTGCTCATCAGCGAAAATTGAATTTTCATTAATGTGCGTCATCATTCTATTAAGAATTATTCTTTCGAATAATTTACTAATAGATGAAAGCAAACTAATGGGCCGATAGCTTGAGGCTTCAGCAGGATTTTTATCCGGTTTCAAAATCGGAATTACTTTGGCATTTTTCCAACTACTGGGAAAATATGCCAAATCAAAACATTTTTGAAAATTTTGACCAAGCAACTTAAAGTTGCTTCTGGTAATTTTTAATTAAAATGTAAAAATGCCATCCTCACCAGGGGCTTTCATATTTTTAAATTTTTTGATAATAGATTTTATTTCATTCAGATCCGTATTAAAAACTTCATCTGATGAAAATTCTTGTTCAACAATATTCTGAAATTCTATTGAAATTTGATTTTCAATAGGACTCAAAACATTCAAGTTGAAATTATGAGCACTCTCAAACTGCTGAGCAAGTTTTTGAGCTTTTCCCCATTAGTTAATAGAATATTATCACCATCTTTTAAAGAAGGGATGGGTTTTGAGGTTTCTTAAGAACCTTTGAAAGTTTCCAAAAGGTTTGGAATAAGGTTTAATTTGTTCGACATCTCTTGCGAACTTTTCATTTCGCAGGAGAGTGAATCTGTGGTCAATAACCTTTTGCAAATCTTTTGAATTCGCTTCAGTGCAGGATCACGAGAACGTTGATACTGTCTTCGGCGAACATTTTCAGACGAATCAGAAGCTGAAGATCGTCATCAATAATGGGAGAATCAAATTTGACTTGGACTTTAGGAATAGCAATATTCCTAGCATCCAAAATTGCATTAGTTAAAGATTCCAAGGCTGAATCAATATCAGCTTTGGTTTCTAAAACAAAATCATGATTTAAATTATTCTCAATATGATGCTGATACCTGTCCCAATTAGCTTTGTGGTAATTAAACACAGAACTATTGGGTCTGGTAACTGCTTCATGAGAAAGTGAAAAAGTTACTGGAAGGTGATCAGAATCAAAATCAGCATGAGTCACTAAAGGACCACAATACTGACTTTGATTTGTCAAAACCAAATCAATTGTTGATGGATTTCTAACAGAAGAAAAGCAAGTTGGCCCATTCGGGTATAAAACCGAATAAAGACCAGAAGTGCAATCTCTGAACAGAATTTTACCATTGGAATTTACTTTTGAATTATTCCAAGATTGGTGTTTGGCATTAAAATCACCGATGATCAAAAATCGAGATCTATGCCGAGTAAGTTTATTCAAATCCCCTTTGAAATAATTTTTATTTTCCCCAGTGCATTGGAATGGCAAATATGCAGCTGCAATCATAATTTTCCCAAAAGAAGTTTCAAGTTCAATGCCCAAACTTTCAATAACTTTTAACTTAAAGTCACGTAACGTGCTATAAGTCATACTACGGTGGATAACTATTGCAACTCCACCGCCATTTCGATTCATTCGGTTATTAGTTATAACTTTATAATCTGGATCACTTTTCAAATAAGTGCCAGTTTTTAAAAATGTTTCGGTTATAACAGCAACATGCACGTTATGAACTCGTAAAAGTTGAAAAATTCATTTTCTTTCGCTTTTAAAGAGCGAGCATTAAAATTCATAATATTGATGGAATTACTTAGATCCATGATTAAACTTCAGGGTAAGAACAACATCATTCGCAAATTTTAATCCAATCTGGATTGCTTCCATCATGGATGTAGCATTACTCATTGTTTGAATCAAACCAAACAGTGAGTTTTGCAAAAAAGTCATTTTTTCAAACGTAACATCGCCGAGATCAGAAGATCCCAAAGCGTTGCCAGCAGAAACATTTTCAAATGAAATTTGAGGTACCTGCCCAATTTGAAAATTGGTAGAGGATTTAAAATTCGTGGATGAACCCGAACCCGAAACGACGTTAGCATAAGAAATGCCATTGTTGTTACCTAACTTTTCCACGGTAGGGGTATTTCTAGAATTGTTCGAGTGAGACAGCACGAACGTTTGATTTAAAGATGCAGGTACAACCTGACTTTGAGAAAAATTCGGTTTGGATTTCGGCTGATGCTTAGCACGAGAATCCAAAACCTTTTTCTGATGGGGCAATCCCAGAAATTTGATTTGTGATTTCCACCACAATTTGCACATTTAAATTGGGTGACTTCTTTCACGGGACAATTGTCCTTGTCGTGAGAAGAATCCCCGCAAACCATGCATTTTGGAACCATGGCGCAATGATCAGTACCGTGACCGAATGCCTGGCAACGCCGGCACTGGGTCAGATTCTGGCCATTACCGCCATGTTTCTTAAAATGCTCCCACTTTACCCGTACATGGAACAAAAACTGAACTTTGTCCAAAAGTTTCAAATTGTTGATTTCATTTCTGTTGAAATGAATCAGATAAAATTGTGAAGTCAAACCAAAGCGAGAAATATTCCCGTTTGATTTTTTCTTCATTGGTATTACTTGGGATGGGGCAAAGCCAAGCAACACCTTAAGTTCGTTTTTGATCTCATCCACCGACAAGTCGTTGGAGAGACCTTTCAAGACCGCCTTGAATGGCCGAGCATTCTTGGTCTCATACGTGTAGAAATTGTGTTTGTGGTTTTTCAAATAACCAACAAAAGTTTGGTGATCTTGTAAAGATTCCGTCAACAAGCGACATTCTCCTCTTCGACCAAGCTGGAACGAAACCTTCAAATTGCAAGTTTCCTTGCAATTCTTCAGTTGCGTTCGAAAGCTGGCCAAATCGGAGACGGAAGTCACTACAATTGGCGGAGCCTTTACTCGTTTCTCGACGGCAGAAGGCTCAGTACGAGGAGAAGGTTCCTTGTCATCAGTTTCGGATAAAACACCGAAACTGTTTGTCAATGGAATTGGAGGATTGACCTCACATTCAGAATCAGAATCAGACCTCAGAAGAGGCTGTTTTTTTTCTGTTTCCGTTAGCCGGTTTAGCGTTCAAACGCTTCACCGACGTAACGACCAAATCTTCAGAAGATTTGCGTTTACCTTTGTTTTGACGCATTTTGCAAGCAAAGTTCTCTTAAAAGATGGCTTCGTTTGTAAAATACAACAAAATTTCAGGCGGGATTAGTCTTGAAAAGACTGTTTAGAATTTTGGAAAATAACTCAGGTAGTCTTTAAAAAGACTGTGAATTTTGTTTTGAAATAACTCTGAGCTTAGGTAGTAAAAAATACCGCAGCTCTAGTGTCCGTTCACCACGAAGGTTCGCAAGACACTGACCCATTGATACTCGAAGATGAAGTTTGTATGGGAAAAACCGAAAAAAAAATGTATGAAAACCCCAATTTCCTCACGTTTTGATCTGCAAGGCGCGCTACTTCCATCCAAATATTCTCAAAAGTGAGATTCTTATTGGAAATTTAATGCTCTACAACTTTGTAAAACATATCAAAGCTGTAAAACTCGATCCTGAAAAGTTATTAGCGATTTGAAAAAGTCATTTTTGTATGAAAAACATTTTTTCGGCAACTTTAGGCTCGAGTATCAATGGGTTTATCCTAACCAAATTCGCTCAAAATTTACACAGATGCTTAAAATATCCTAAAAACTGTTTTCCGCTTGTGGAGCAGGGGGTCTGGGCACCCTAGTATACAGTCCAGACACGATTATCCGCAGGCCTCGGAAAAAATTCCACTTCAGATAATCAAAACTTCAGATAATCGAACCAAGAAAAAACAATTTTTTTAGTTGCTTTTGCTTTTTTGTATGGCCCCTGAACTACGTTAATAGTGATTTAGAATTTTTAAATCCAAGATGGCGGCCAATATGGCAGGGAAGAAATATTGAAAAAATGCATTTAATTATCTAATAGGCAATCAACTACTCAATTTAACTAAAATGGGGTCGCAGAACTCGAATTTGATGTTTAAAACAAGAAAACGAAAAAAAAAAATGTTCGTGATTCCATTACAACCCTTGGGATAATCGAACTTTGGATAATCGAGTCTGGACTGTATTAAAAATTGTACTGTAAAAACTAGCAATAACTCATGATACAAAATATTACCTCCTGACATAAAATATTGAATGGTAAAAAAATCTATTGGTAATCAAAATATTTATTTTTATTTTTTTCTTACATTATTTAAAATGTGTATACTTATTTAACTAATTTATTAACAGATTTTAGAATAAAGTAACTCTTGTTTTGAATCACATTAAATAATTGATAAAGAAAGAAGTTAACGTACTATAAACATAAATTTAAACTAAACTTTTAACTTTCCATTACACTTCTTTCAATCAAAGCAGCAAAGCGTTAGAAATTTGAAATTGGTTATCCAAATTTGACAATTTTTAATTATTTTTTATTTGATTTTGATAGCTGATATCCAAATTTCTGTTCAATATCTGTTTGAAATTAAAAAAAAAATAGATTGTAACACACTGAGAAGCATTTGATTTACCTAATTGATTTTCGTGACATTTCTCGATTTTGGCCGAATTTCACGGAATTTGCGGCTTCCGCGAAATCGCGATAAATTACTAGCCGTACCAAGGATATAACGTGTTGCTTAAAGTAATATTATTTTTCATGATTGTCGAAATTTAAAATAAGATTTCAAAGATTTTTAATATGCAAAATACTCCAAATACTTTAAATATTCAAATACATCAAGAATTCCAAACATTCTAAATGTTCCAAATATTCCAAATATTAAAAATACTCCAAATATTAAAAATATTCCAAATATTCCAAATATTCCAAATATTTTGAATATTCTAAATATAACAAATATTTCAAATATTCCAAATATTCCAAATATTCCAAATAATTCAAATATTCCAAATATTCCAAATATTCCAAATATTCCAAATATTCCGAATATTTTAAAAATTCCAAATATTCCCAATATTCTAAATATTCCAAATATTACAAATATTCCAAATATTTCAAATATTCTGAATATTTCAATAATTCAAAATATTTCAAATACATCCAAATGTTTTAAATATTCTAAATATTAAAATATATCCCTATGTTTTAAATATTCCAAATATTAAAATATTCCAAAAATTCCACATCATCCAAATATTCCAAATATATCAAAAATTCCATATATTTCAAATATTCCTTAAAAATTTAAATATTCCAAACATTTCAAATATTCCTAATATACCTGACATTCCAAATATTCCAAAAGTTCCAAATGTTCCAAATTTTCTAAATTTTCCAAAATTCCACAGTTTCCAAATATTCCAAAATAACAGAATATTAAAAAAATCATCAAAAGATTCAAAAGATTTTTAACATCAATCCCTTCCCTACTAACCCCGAGTAGGTCGCGGGTAATCGGCTCCCCTCCTACTAACATTTACACACAAGATCCTTTGTAATTACTCTTAGCTTTGAGGAAAATGTAATTACAAAAGCCGACTCGGTCCTTACCAGAACCGAAAAGGATATAATAAAATTAATTTTATGAAAAAAAGATCTAAGGATTCAAACGATTCAAAAGGCTCAAAAGATTCAAAAGATTCAAAAGATTCAAAAGATTCAAAAGATTCAAAAGATTCAAAAGATTCAAAAGATTCAAAAGATTCAAAAGATTCAAAAGATTCAAAAGATTCAAAAGATTCAAAAGATTCAAAAGATTCAAAAGACTCATAAGATTCAAAAGATTCAAAAGATTCAAAAGATTCAAAAGATTCAAAAGATTCAAAAGATTCAAAAGATTCAAAAGATTCAAAAGATTCAAAAGATTCAAAAGATTCAAAAGATTCAAAAGATTCAAAAGATTCAAAGATTCAAAAGATTCAAAAGATTCAAAAGATTCAAAAGATTCAAAAGATTCAAAAGATTCAAAAGATTCAAAAGATTCAAAAGATTCAAAAGATTCAAAAGATTCAAAAGATTCAAAGATTCAAAAGATTCAAAGATTCAAAAGATTCAAAAGATTCAAAAGATTCAAAGATTCAAAGATTCAAAAGATCAAAAGATTCAAAAGATTCAAAAGATTCAAAAGATTCAAAAGATTCAAAAGATTCAAAAGATTCAAAAGATTCAAAAGATTCAAAAGATTCAAAAGATTCAAAAGATTCAAAAGATTCAAAAGATTCAAAAGATTCAAAAGATTCAAAAAATTCAAAAGATTCAAAAGATTAAAAGAACCAGAAGATTAAAAAAATCCAATAGTTTATTAGGAGAAGGAAAATTGTTGCCCTTTTCAAAATTATAGTAATTTTTTGAATTTAAAAACCGTTCGTTGATGTTTTGCGAATGTTTGACAGTAGCAAATCCTCAAATCTTCAAATCTTCAAATCTTCAAATCTTCAAAGCTTCAAATCTTCAAATCTTCAAATCTTCAAATCTTCAAATCTTCAAATCTTCAAATCTTCAAATCTTCAAATCTTCAAATCTTCAAATCTTCAAATCTTCAAATCTTCAAATCTTCAAATCTTCAAATCTTCAAATCTTCAAATCTTCAAATCTTCAAATCTTCAAATCTTCAAATCTTCAAATCTTCAAATCTTCAAATCGTCAAATCTTCAAATCTTCAAATCTTCAAATCTTCAAATCTTCAAATCTTCAAATCTTCAAATCTTCAAATCTTCAAATCTTCAAATCTTCAAATCTTCAAATCTTCAAATCTTCAATACTTCAAATCTTCAAATCTTTAAATTTTCATTATTCTCATTATTCTCGTATGTTGTCGTGATTTAAATTTTTCTCGTAATATTGCTTATTTCACGAAAAAATCAAGTTTGGCCTTTTTTCCGACTGACATGAATTTATGGACGCTTGACTGCCGCGGTGCAAAAAAAGTAGAATTGAACTAAAATTCCGCGTTGATTTGCCTGTCAACTTAGTTTGTTTTGAAAACTCCCCGAAAACTCTGCCAAAAACTCAAATCAACCATTGACAACAACCGAAAATTTGTTCTGCGGCTGTCATGCGGCGATTCTCCTGCGGCCATATCAGCGCGCGTGAACTCTAATTATTGACGTCCGCGATAATAACTATTCTGTAAGTAAAACAATATTAACAAAATTTCGTTTCTTCTTGAGATTGGTTTATGCTGGGGAATTTTCATGAATTTATCAACAAAATTAAGTTGTAACAAAAATCTAGTTAAAAAGTGAAACCGCAGTAAACTCATATTAATGTGAAACTTAAGCTATTCTTCATAACCAAGCTTCTTGAAGGATTGAAATAAGTTTTAAAACCGAACCTCGTTCAGCGGCAAAAGGTTACCCCCTTAATCCAGTCCCATCTGACAAGACACCATTTTAATGTTCTCTTTTCCGACTTCCAGCGCCATAAGTCAATACGGAGCACTCTCTAATGCTTCCTCATAAAACCATTCGCGTCAAGTGGCACTTCCAGTTGCCCACACCACCCGTTAGGAAAAGGGGTGAGGCAACTTTTGACGGTTTGCCGGGGCGCCTCCAAGTCTGCCTGCCTGCCAGCCAACGCTCCTTCCGTTCTAAGATCACTTCTGGGAGAGAGTGCTGTACGCATCAAATTATAACTTCGACAGACAGACAGAGAGAGCTTTTATTTCATTTAGCATCGAAGATGAAATTGCAAATGCGTCCTCCTCGACCGACACGCATTCGACGGCTTCATCTTTCGAGATGTTTTTTAAAGCTTGAGAAACAGCATTGAAAGGAAAAAATAAGTCACTTTTTATGACCGTGATTATTCACAGATCAAAAAAATACATGAAAATGCAGATTTTTTTAATAAAGATGTTCATATGTTTTTACCCATTTTAACCTTAAATATTTTTACTGTCCTAAAAATGATGAAAAGAATAAGCATAAGGTCATGGTGGCGTGGGATTTAAAGTTTTCCATCACGAAGAAAGATACGATTCCCTTGACGAAAAGCTCCCACTTTCCCACCAGGAAAAGCGCGCGCGAGAAAAGCAATAAAAGTTGAGTCGCAGCTTATTCTGGTGTGAGAGCTTCAAACGGACGATAAAACAAACGAATAACAAATGGGCCAGCCTCAAACGCAGACAAAAGTTATGAAAGTTGGCAATAAAAATTGAATTATTGATGGATTGGATTGGGTGGGATTATGGTTCGGGGTTGGACGGTGGAGTGGAGCTCAAACTTGAAAGTGGGTGATGAATAATTTCGGAAATTGATTGTGTTTTTCACAAAGGTGATGGATCTTTATTCAATTTTTCGCAAAGTAAAACAAAGTTCAAAAAATAATTGTCCTGTTACCGTACCAGTTCATCAAATGATCCTCCTTTTAAAGAGTAATACAATTTCAACCCAACCCAGTTTCTAAAGTGTCCTGACAATTTCCCCCCAGCGCAACCTGCAAATAGATTGTTATCGTAATCTTTCCACACTTTGTCGAACCCCAGATAGCAGTCCCAGCTGGGATGGATGCTAGGCTCCCCCTGGGAAAGATGATTTGCATATAACACAAAGTGCAACCCAGTCAGCCGAGGCTGCACAAGAAAATAAAGCCAAACCTTTTTGACCTTTCTGAGGGAGGGAGGGTGAAAATGGAAAGGGAGCTTTGATGTCATAGAGAAGAAGCAGCTGGAGTTACTCTGGCTAGGTTCACATCGGGTGAACTTGGGCGAAGGATTCATTGTTAGCCTGGGTTGTTCGCAGGGATGGGAATTGTTTTTGGAATGAAACTTATTCAATAGATTCAAGGGATTTGATCGATTGATGGGAGTCTAGGTGTTTTTAAAGATATCAAAAGTTCTATAGATTCTATAAAGTTAAAAGATTGATAAAGTTATGCTTTGCTTGTAATTAAAAATTATATTCGTGATTCAAGAAATTCAAGAGATAAAATTTCAAAAAAATCATGTGCATCTATAGATTAATTTTGATCTTTAAATTGCATTGTAAAGAAGAACTCTTAAAATTTCAGAAAATTTATGGGTTGGAAGTTTTACTTGTTTTATGTGACATTGCAAATGTTTTTTAAAATGTAATTTTTTTAGGAGTTACTTTGGTTGTGTTTTTTACTAACATGTCCTATGTTTTAAGTAAAAAGAAGTATGCAGTAATTTTTCTAGTGTCCTAGGCTATGCTTCTACGCATTTTTTTACAATTTAAATGATAATGGTGCCATTCTATAGAAGAAAATGTGAAAATCAAGCAAAAAATTGGAAAAGTGACTGTAAAAACATGAAAAAATTAGATAGGCAAAATGTAATGATAGGAGGTGGAAGAATAGGCCAAATACTATCAAAAACAAACATTAACTAAACAAGATAAATGCAAATTAAAATACTAAAAATAAAACAAGAAAAACATAAAACAAGAGAAGTAAAGTTTTTCGTAGAACAAAAGTTGCACAAAATGTTAGGAGGTCACGGGAAAAATTAAAATCTTCGAAAAAAAATTTGGGCAGTAGAGGGTTAAAGTTATCGTAAAGAGTCAATGGAAATATAATCAACAATTGAGATTTTAGAGATTACAGAGATCCATTGAATTCAACAGTTGAGATTTAATAGATTAACTGTTCCATATAATTTAGTATACCGAAGTTATAAATATTGTTTCGGAGACTCCTGTTTTCTCAGGGATTCTTATTGATCATGATGATACATTAAACTCCTTAGAAGTTTTCGAAATATGATGATTTTAGAGCTCCAAAACATTTTTTTGAATTCTTCTTGAAAAGATTTCCAAAAAAATCTTGGTTACCTCACAGGATTTAGAAAATCTTAAAATCAAGGATTAAAAAATAGTTTAGGATACTACAGTCTAAAGATCTTTTATGTATATCAGAAAATCTGGATAACAGAGATCTAAAAGATTTCAGAGGTCTTTTAGGTTATTTTGTCATTTTTGTCTGTCTGTGTGGATCAATCGGACCGCGCACTGAACTCACAATCTAGAGGTCGCCGACCTATGAAAGTTATTTTGTATTTCTTTCCTAAAATCAAAATTTATTAATCAAATATTTCAACATTGAGCAGTTCTCTAGGATTTCGGTCATTCGATTTTTTTTGTATTTTTTAATCCGACTGAAACTTTTTTGGTGCCTTCGGTATGCCCAAAGAAGCCATTTTGCATCATTAGTTTGTCCATATAATTTTCCATACAAATTCGGCAGCTGTCCATACAAAAATGATGTATGAAAATTCAAAAATCTGTATCTTTTGAAGGAATTTTTGATCGATTTGGTGTCTTCGGCAAAGTTGTAGGTATGGATACGGACTACACTGGAAAAAATAATACACGGTAAAAAAATTGGTGATTTTTATTTAACTTTATCACTAAAACTTGATTTACAAAAAACACTATTTTTAATTTTTTTATTTTTGATATGTTTTAGAAGGCATAAAATGCCAACTTTTCAGAAATTTCAGGTTGTGCAAAAATCACTGACCGAGTTATGAATTTTTAATCAATACTGATTTTTCAAAAATCGAAATTTTGGTCGTAAAAATTTTCAACTTCATTTTCGATGTAAAATCAAATTTGCAATCAAAAAGTACTTTACTGAAATTTTGATAAAGTGCACCGTTTTCAAGTTATAGCCATATTTAAGTGACTTTTTTGAAAATAGTCGCAGTTTTTCATTTTTTTAAATTAGTGCACATGTTTGCCCAGTTTTGAAAAAAATATTTTTGAAAAGCTGAGAAAATTCTCTATATTTTGCTTATTTGGACTTTGCTGATACGACCTTTAGTTGCTGAGATATTGCAATGCAAAGGTTTAAAAACAGGAAAATTGATGTTTTCTAAGTTTCACCCAAACAACCCACCATTTTCTATCGTCAATATCTCAGCAACTAATGGTCCGATTTTCAATGTTAATATATGAAACATTTGTGAAATTTTCCGATCTCTTCGAAAAAATATTTTTGGAATTTTCAAATCAAGACTAACATTTCACAAAGGCCAAACATTCAATATTACGCCCTTTTAAAATGTTTGTCTTGATTTGAAAATTCCAAAATATTTTTTCGAAAAGATCGGAAAATTTCACAAATGTTTCATATATTAACATTGAAAATCGGACCATTAGTTGCTGAGATATTGACGATAGAAAATGGTGGGTTGTTTGGGTGAAACTTAGAAAACATCAATTTTCCTGTTTTTAAACCTTTGCATTGCAATATCTCAGCAACTAAAGGTCGTATCAACATAGTCCGAATAAGCAAAATAGAGAATTTTCTCAGCTTTTCAAAAATATTTTTTCAAAACTGGGCAAACATGTGCACTAATTTAAAAATGAAAACTGCGACTATTTTCAAAAAGTCACTTAAATATGGCTTTAACTTGAAAACGGTGCACTTTATCAAAATTTCAGTAAAGTACTTTTGATTGCAAATTTGATTTTACATCGAAAAATGAAGTTGAAAAATTTTTACGACCAAAATTTCGATTTTTTGAAAAAATCAGTATTGATTAAAAAACTCATAACTCGGTCAGTGATTTTTTGCACAACCTGGAAATTTCTGAAAAGTTGGCATTTTATGTCTTTTAAAACATATCAAAAAATAAAAAAAAATAAAAATAGTGTTTTTTTGTAAATCAAGTTTTAGTGATAAAAAGTTAAATAAAAAAATCACCAAATTTTTTTTTACCGTGTATTATTTTTTCCAGTGTAGTCCGTATCCATACCTACAACTTTGCCGAAGACACCAAATCGATCAAAAAATTCCTTCAAAAGATACAGATTTTTGAATTTTCATACATCATTTTTGTATGGACAGCTGCCGAATTTGTATGGAAAATTATATGGACAAACTAATGATGCAAAATGGCTTCTTTGGGCATACCGAAGGCACCAAAAAAGTTTCAGCCGGATTAAAAAATACAAAAATTAAAATTGAAGAAAAAAGACCGATTTCGTAGAGAATTGCTCCATTATTTATGAATTTGTTTACTGAAAAAAAAAATCAATAATGTGATGAGAAACAATTGCATACATTTTCAAACATTACTTCCGTCCCGACACAACTTCAGAAAAATCACATCTGGCCCGCAAGGCCAAAAGGTTGGGCACCCCTGTCTTAAGGTGACCAAGATGCATTACATTCTCTTAAATGATTAAGGCTAGTACAAATTAAATTAAAAGTTTTTATCAACCCCCTCACCCCCCCCCCCCCCACCACTCTTCCTTCAAATTTTTGGGTTAGTCATTTCTATATTGATACTTTCAAAATCAACTAGTAATCAGAAAAATTGCGCAAGAAAACAAATTTTAAAATGAGAAATATCCATATGAAAAAACCTGGATTGTTTATTAAATTTTTTAAAGAATTACAATTAATTTTAACTTCAATCAGTTTTTACTGTTTTTACCTGAGAAACTTGATTGATATTGTTGTTGTTGTTGTTAATTACTTTATTTCCGGCAGCTTTAACCTTTCGGTCATTCGCTGCCCTTGATTGATATTGGTTTTTTTAAATAATTGAGTGAGCAAGGAATTATGTATTTTTTTGAGTTTTTTTTTCAATTATATAGTTTCGCTTGAAAAAAGGTCCTTTTTTAACTTGATACAAAGTATTATACTTACAGGCTATCGTTTCCAATAGTTTACAAATTACAAATTAAAAAAAGCAAATTAATCATACTTAAAACGAAGATTTAATATTTTTAAAGTTTAAAAATAATCCCAAAATGAGTCAAGAAATAAGAAGGCAACACTGTATTTTTCACAAACTTCGAAATTCAAAGAAAAACGAACTGAAAACTAATCCATATATATTTCTCTACACTGTTTATTTTTTTTGTTTTAAAATAACTTTAAAACATTTTTTAAAATATTAGGGGAAAGGGAATTCAACTTTAAGCAGCTTGCAACGACCAATTAAATTTGAATGGTTTTAAACAACTCAATTCAATTCGGTTTTATTGTTGAATAATCAAGATACAATGAGTTATTTTGAAGTGCATAACAGAGTTTTGGAGTTCCTTACAGCTGTGTGTTGCATCATAATCCATTTAGGAACAATTATGTCTTTAACTAAGGCACTAGCAAGAGTAAGAAAAAACTATAAAAAAAACTTACAGAAATTGCAAAGGAAAGGGGATAGAGGAAGAGAAAGCTTATATCTAGATCACAGGTAATTTATCCTTTGTAGATGTGTTTGATCATCAGTTCCCCAAGGGCCAGGAATTGTTCTGCCTTGTTCCAGCAGCTCCGAAACCCCGTCATCATCTCCCCCGCGAGAGCAAAGAACTCCGGCAGGGTGAAGAGATCTTCCCCGGTGACTTCTTGCTGGGCCGTACTGCCTCTACCGGCAGCGACCACGCTGGCGAACGAACGCCCACAATCAGGAGGGAACGCTGAGTTTTCCCCTGGAACCGTACGCTGTCCAGCTGCAGGAACGGCTGCGCTCGTACTTCGCTGAGGAGGGTGGGACGCTTTCTTCTTCCTCTTTTCCTGCTCCTCGAGGTAGGCCTTGCGCGCGACGCATCCGCGGTAATTGCCGGTATGGTTTCCGTCACAGTTCGCGCACTTTACGCGCGGCTTGGTTTGTTCTGCGTTTTCCCTCAAGTCCGCCTTTCGTGGCAGTGCGCACGCCTCCGAGAGGTGTGACTCACCGCACTTCACGCAGCGGGGCCGGAGGTTGCAGTTCCGCGAGCCGTGGCCGAATTTCTGGCAACGGTGGCATTGCGCTACGTCCGTCGGGTTCTTGGTGTAAAACCGCCAGTTTACCCAAAAACCGTCCAACGTTTTAGTCCGCCGCAGGTCTTGGATCTTGACGGTGCCGCGGTCGAAGTACAACAGGTACAGGGTGTGTGTACCTGTGATTATTGTCTTTCGCGAGAGCACTTTTATCTCCCGTGGCTTTATTCCGGCGTTCGAAAGGTGTCGCTTCAGGTCGGCGATCGGACGGTCTTGATAACCCTGCAAGACGACCTTAACAGGGGGCTTCTCGGGGTTGAATGTGTAGAAGTTGAAGTTGCTACGCTTCAATTCTTCAAACACCAGGTCGAAATTCTTTTTGGTCAGTGTGATCACTTGCACTGCCGACTTACCGATTTTCAGACAATATCCGAGGCCTTCCAGCAACTCGTCAACATCGTCCGCTAACGTGTCCAAAACAAAAATTGGAGGTGGTCTACGTTCCGCTGGAGAGTTGTTCTTTTTTGACGTCGGCACTTTTTTCCGTGCACGACCATCATCGTCGTCGTCGTCGGTAGTGCTGCTACCGTCAGAGTTGTTATTTTCTTCGTCGTCGCTCAGCATCTGGAACTCGTTCCTGATGGGGATGTTGGCGGATGTTGATGTGCCGCTGGTCGTGGCACCGGAAGTACCGGAACGGGTTCGCACTGGTGATCTTGGGACATATTCGGGATGTAGTAACTTTTTGTCGATGCCTTCTGCGTTCACGCTCCCCTGCGCGATGGCGGTCGACACGGCGTTGTTATTGAAAATAATTTCAATAATTTTATGAGAAACAATTGCATACATTTTAAAACATTACTTCCGTCCCTACACAACTTCAGAAAAATCAAATCTGGCCCGCATGGCCAAAAAGTTGGGCACCCCTGACACTTATTACATTATCCACACTGTACGGGTGTATAAACAATTTCCCAATAGTTTATTCATTGAAATTCTGGCTTGTAATTTAAATTATTTTTTTTTTATTATTTAGCCCCCTCCTCCTCGACCTAGCTCAGAGTCCAGAGGGACAAAAACATTGAGAAATATTTGCATCGGCCTTATGGTAAATAAAATTAGTGAAATTCTTCTCGATTCCTTAAATTATCTTAACATTTCTCATGAAGCTTAAAAATGTCTACGAGATATCTAAAGAATTCAAGAATATCAAGAATACCTTGAGGAATCTTAAAATATCTGAAGCATTATAGCTTATAGCATCTATAGATGCTTGGAGAATTCCTAAGGTTGTAGGTTGTAGCAAAAAAAATAATGAATTTTTCATTCTTTTATTATTTCTTAAGCCTAATGAAGGAGACAAACTTACTTTGCGTTTTTTATAAATTGCTGTTTTTTTTTCATATGGGACATTTTTGCGAACATTGGCATTTTTTATAAAGCTTAAGCAATCCTAAGTAATATCTCGATGCATTTAGAATATTTTAAAATACTAAGAATATCTCGAACACTTTTATATTCATTTAAAACAGTGTTTCTCAACCGGTGAGGAATTTCTAGGGGGGAATTTGGCCATTTCAAGCGGGGAGTATGGAGGTTCAATAGAAATTCAATATCTTAAATCATTTTCTGACACATTCTTTGCAACTTTCAGTTTCTTTGATTAGTAATAAAAACATTGTTTTTTTTTTCAAAAAAATAGTTTCAATTTCTGTGTTTCAATTTTTGTGAATTTTGACGATTCTTAAAAACAAAAAAATGTTTTTTTAAATATTGTCAGGTTATTGTATTTTTTGGATACAAGCAATTTTTTGTGACAGATTGTTTTGCTGGTTTCTGTGAGATTTTTTAGACTTTTTATCAACAACAATTTTTTGAACAATAATTGTAAATTAAAAAAATCAAATATTATTTAAGATTGCTTGAATTCTTCACATTTTTAAGAGTTATCTGTCTTCTTGCCACAGATAATTATCAATTTTATTTAATATTTTTACATATTTAATAAAAGTATTGTTTTTTATTGTAATTTAAACAAATAGAAGCTTAAAAAAGTGACTTATCTTATTAAAGAAAAATGGATCAAATAAACATCAATCATGATCAAAATCAAACCAGCCTCGTCTGTTTTGATTTATTTATTTTTTTAATTAAAATCAAACAAATACCTACTATAGTGTGGGTCTCGTGGCGCAGGGGTAGCGGCTTCGGCTGCCGATCCCGATGATGCTATGAGACGCGGGTTCGATTCCCGCCTTATCCACTGAGCTTCTATCGGATGGTGAAGTAAAACGTCGGTCCCGGTTTCTCCTGTCTCGTCAGAGACGCTGGAGCAGAAATCCCACGTTAGAGGAAGGCCATGCCCCGGGGGGCGTAGTGCCAATAGTTTCGTTTTTACCTACTATAGTTTATTGCGTAATTTACACTTTAATTTGTTATAAAAATTGGTTTTTTTTTTGCAAACCTACAAAACAATTGATTGTATTTGTGCATTGATACCAGTAAATTAAAAATAATGGGGGTGGAAGGGGGGAATGAAGTTCTTGCAAATCAGTCAAGGGGGAATGAAACACTGATTTAAAATGCTTAGAAATCTGAAAGAATCTTGAATAGTCTAATTTATGTTTGTTGACAGAGACATATTTTTTTCATTCAATATTCGATTGAATCAAATTATGAAAAAACTAGTTTCTGAAGATTTATTTCAAAATTTTCCGAGCATTCCCATCCCTGCCCTTCCCGGAATCTACTTGGACAAGATCCCCGCCCAGCGGATATCCCCGGCATGGGACCGGGACAGCCCCTTTCATGGGTGAGAAAACAATTATTCTTCCTACATCAACCGGAAGTGTCTTTAATTTATTTGCAAAATAATCTCCTTGTAATGACGTGTTGTACACATGCAGAGAGGTTGTTCTCGGGTGTTACGATGACCTGAACCTTCCGGGGGCCAGATGTCACCCACCGTCCTGCAGCATCCTCAGTCGGGGACATTTGCTGCAAGATGACAATCCGTCGATAAAGGGAGCTTTACAGCCCGTGATGGGTGAATGATGCTAGGGCGAACACAAGACATTTTGCAATTCCTCATTCAATTAGAGCTAAACGGAGTGGAAAAATTGTGACTTGTGCCCGCAGATTTGTGATGGTCCCCGGGGGGAGGATGGGGATGCCTACCGATGCACTCTCGCAAGGATTGGGACAGCCCGGGAACGACCGGGTTCATGAATAATTGAAGTCTGGTTGGTAATATATCATCGTGATGGATGAGTGGTGCCGTTGACAACTTGTTGAAGTTGATACATTTACATGAAGTACGGCAAAATTGAAATACCACTTACAAAGTATACTTAGAGAAATCTCTTATGAAATTTTCAAATTCAAAATGATCAAACCGCTTCAATTAATCAAATCAACCCGTCATCAATCTTACCCCTTTGGTTTGCCAGATTACTTCCACTTAAAATATTGCCAAAGTCCCTTTTTTCAGAACCACAACATTTGCTATCCCACGTTGGTGAACAACCCACCAAGGCCTTATCCGCAGTCATGAATATGCGGATTTTCCCTTCTCATGGGCCCAGGACCCTAATCGAACGATTACCTTCATTAGTAGCTCGAGACTGCCAGAAACTGGCTGACACATTGCTGGCAAGGACATCTCGAGCGCGTATCATGCATGCAAATTTTGTCAGCCTCCCAATCGGGGCAGACTCTAACGAGAAATTAGAATACAAATGTGCTGTGGGTTGAGATTGGTCCAACTTGGAGAGAGGCTTTTTGGGTTCTTGGGTGCCCTTGAAAATGTCAAGCTTTTGGTTGGGTTGAGTGAAATTCAAGGTCATGAGCTGAAGCACTAGTCAACATTGCTAGTTGACGATTCAATTTAATACCCACTGGACGGCAGTGAAATCCAATTTCAAAGTGGCAGAGAATCTAACGCTCAAATTTCAAGTTCATTGGCCCCACCTGAACATAGAGGATTCTCCGGACGAGTCGATTGGATAAGATTAATTTTGGATAGATCTCAACTATATAATTGCTAACAAAAGTTTTTGCTTCAAGAAACCTATTCAAAGCAATAACAATACTAAAAAAGATTAAATTCCGATTCACTGAGCAGTTTTGAAAGCTCAACACCAACTATCTTCTTCAACTTCCATCACGAACAACTTTTAACAACAATTTTACTCCAGCATTGAGGCAGAAACATGATAAATCAACTTGTTTACCCAGGAAGAAATCATTTCTGAGCTGTTACGAAAAAAAGTAAACAAAGTGCCCGCAGTGTTTGTCCTTCCCAGAAGTCCGGTGGTTGCACAACTCTGCTGCTCCAAAAAGTATCGAATCACCAAACGGCAGTGGTAAAGGAAAACCACTTTTTCAGCACAGCCACTTGCCGAGAGGAGTGTCCAAACGATTGCTTTCGGGACAAAATATGGAATCCAATTATAAAGTTTCGAGTGCACTTTGAGAGAAAAAATGTGGTCCTGCTGGCATCCAGTTATGGACAGATTCTTGTGTGTCGCAATTGGTTTGATTAGAGTGATTGAAAATGTCTGGAATTGAAATTAGAAAAAAAACATAAGTTTAGAAATACATAAAATGAAAGAACAGAAGAACAGAAGAACAGAAGAACAGAAGAACAGAAGAACAGAAGAACAGAAGAACAGAAGAACAGAAGAACAGAAGAACAGAAGAACAGAAGAACAGAAGAACAGAAGAACAGAAGAACAGAAGAACAGAAGAACAGAAGAACAGAAGAACAGAAGAACAGAAGAACAGAAGAACAGAATAACAGAAGAACAGAAGAAACCACAGTCGAAATAGGAACAACTGTTGACAAAGGTAAAAAAAGATGCAAAAATGACAAAAATGACAAAAATGACAAAAACGACAAAAATTACAAAAATTACAAAAATTACAAAAATGACAAAAATTACAAAAATTACAAAAATTACAAAAATTACAAAAATTACAAAAATTACAAAAATTACAAAAATTACAAAAATCACAAAAATTACAAAAATTACAAAAATTACAAAAATTACAAAAATTACAAAAATTACAAAATTATAAAAATTACAAAATTACAAAAATTACAAAATTACAAAAATTACAAAAATTACAAAAATTACAAAAATTACAAAATTACAAAAATTACAAAATTACAAAAATTACAAAAATTACAA
This sequence comes from Culex quinquefasciatus, assembly GCF_015732765.1. Lineage (NCBI taxonomy): Eukaryota > Metazoa > Arthropoda > Insecta > Diptera > Culicidae > Culex > Culex quinquefasciatus. The sequence goes on along the minus strand of NC_051862.1, from coordinate 75,641,442 downwards.
AATACAAAATTACAAAAATTACAAAATTACAAAATTACAAAAATTACAAAATTACAAAATTACAAAAATTACAAAATTACAAAAATTACAAAATTACAAAATTACAAAATTACAAAATTACAAAAATTACAAAATTACAAAAATTACAAAATTACAAAAATTACAAAAATTACAAAAATTACAAAATTACAAAATTACAAAAATTACAGAAATTACAGAAATTACAAAATTACAAAATTACAAAAATAACAAAATTACAAAATTACAAAATTACAAAATTACAAAAATTACAAAAATTACAAAATTACAAAAATTACAAAATTACAAAAATTACAAAATTACAAAATTACAAAAATTACAAAATTACAAAATTACAAAAATTACAAAATTACAAAATTACAAAATTACAAAAATTACAAAATTACAAAATTACAAAATTACAAAATTACAAAATTACAAAATTACAAAATTACAAAATTACAAAAATTACAAAAATTACAAAAATTACAAAAATTACAAAATTACAAAATTACAAAAATTACAAAAATTACAAAATTACAAAATTACAAAATTACAAAAATTACAAAAATTACAAAAATTACAAAAATTACAAAAATTACAAAAATGACAAAAATTACAAAAATTACAAAAATTACAAAAAATTACAAAAATAATAAAAATTACAAAAATTACAAAAATTACAAAAAAAAAACAAAAATAATTAAAGCGATAAACGACAAAAACGATTAAAACAATAAAGCGATAAAAACAATAAAAACGACAAAAATGATAAGAGCGATAAAACATATGAAAACAATAAAAACGATAATAACGATAAAAACGATAAAAACGATAAAAACGATAAAAACGATAAAAACGATAAAAACGACAAGAACGACAAAACGATAAAAACAATAAAAACAACAAAAAGGATTTAAAGCGATAAAAACGATAAAAAACGATAAAAACGACAAAAACGATAAAAACGACAAAAACAATAAAAACGATTCAACCCATAAAATGGTTCAAAATAATAAAATTAAAATAAATGAAAAGGACAAAAACTACAAAAACATCAAAAAAAATAAAAACCAAAAAGTTAAAAACGACAAAAACAAAAAAATAAACGACACAAAGGAAAAGTCCGATTTTTAAAACACAAGAACAATGTTAAAACGGAGAAACATTTAAAAACATCTCAGCACACGCTTAAAAGATTGAATGAATGATTCTGTTAAACCTTTTGTATTTTTCATTTAATGTAAGAGTTATCATGTGAAAGATTCTTTTATAATTAATTTCTTTTGGCATTCAAAAACCATAATTTCACTCATTAAATCAAATTAAGCTCTTCAAAATCTACCCACCTCTCATTTTCAAAATGATCACGTGCATTAAACGAGGTGGCTACTGCTGCAAGGCAGTAAAAACTGACCTTCCCCCACCCACAAGGCTCATTGATAGCCGGTACTTTTCATCGTTATCGCCATCATTATCAGCTCTGGGCGTGATACTTTTTTTTCTCCGTCCTGGCAGGTGACATTGAATGCTTCAATTTTCTCAAATGAGACACCCCCTGATTATGGGCCACTTTGGCCAAGCCTGGCTTGGCCAGTTTGTGCAGTCAGTGATAATGGCCAACATAAATTGCATGTTTATTATCGGGTGTGCCTGTCACAGCACAGGCTGGACCTCAGGACGATGATGCTGATGAGGTTCGGGTGATGCTTAAAATGTTGAGAAGAGAAAAAATGCTAGTGGTTTATAAAATATTTATTAATTCACACCTCACCGGTTTGATAGCGATGAAGGGATGGGCTGCAAATTTCACGCGAAAGCTGGCAGATAATTTAGGGTAATTTATTTCACCCAAAAGTGCTTTCCCGGAGACTTATTGTTGCAGCACTTCGTTCTACGTGGAAAATTGGACTCTTAATCGCTTAAGCATATGGATAACTTTGCAGAGGTTAAATGGTTTACATTGTCCAAAAGAGGGTCAAATAGTTAAACAAAGATAATCGATTTGTTTGCTTCAAGTTCTGCCACAAAATCCTAACCAGACGAAATAAAATTTCCAAATAAATAACTTCAAACTGTCACCAAGATTGCCTTCTCAATTCTAACTAAACCATTCAGTTCTTCCCCACACAAGTCAAGCCCAACTAGCGTTCATTTATGTGCCCCGAAAGTGCTTATTCCCCGAAATTGAAACATTGATCGTCTTTCCAACGACATTCGTTAGGCCATTCCGGATCCGAAACCCAGATCCGTCCGTCACTTTCAAATGCTTCAACTTCATCGCAGCCAGGATTGAACGTCAACGGCAACTTCCGGGGTAGGGGGCTCCCTTAAGCTGTCCGGGGTCATTCCCATACTGCTCCACAACAGTGACACTGACAGACGAATGTACAGCTGTTGCCCTCACGAGAATGGTCAGAATATCCCACTCTCCCCCGGGAAAGCCACTCCGGCGTTTGCGTTCGTGTCAAACGTTAGATTTTAATCCAATGTAGCACTTTATGTCACTGTCAGGATAAAAAGACAGTCCGGTCTGGACGGGGACAGTTTTAGAGGACATGCGATGGGTGCTTGCAAGTGATACTAGGGGAGGAGCGTCAATTCTAATATCACTGAAAAATTAACTTATGGCTGATTGATTACTTAATAGTTCTGATTATTTTTGTGTACTTCAAAATCAACACTCTCAACTGTTCCCCTCTACACCAAAAAGTTTCGCTCTGGTAATAATGAAACCAGGACATTTATTTTCGTTTGATTCGGCAAAATGCGACCTAACCTAGAATGGTCAAAGATCACTCGGAAGAAGAGTGCACTGTACACTGTCTGTACGTGTACTGCTTTTTACGACGATGGCTCGAAACATGGAACATGAACGTAACGTACGAATACGAGTGCTGATTATGTCACCTTTGGGCTCGACACCCGGCTACGATGCTGGCTGACTCAGGAAGATGGGCCATTGTCAACAGGACTCTGGTGACCGAAATGTGTCGCTCATTGCCAACTCTTTGTTGTGGTGGTTTTTGTGCTGAATAGATAAACTGTTTTATTTCTAAGAAAAAAATGTACATTTTAAAACATCCAACTAAGAAACGACTTATTGATATTGTTTTTATAATGGGGCCGATTTTTCGATATAATTTCAATAAATACTATAAAACGGAGTGATTTTGATAGGTTTGAGATTTTTCCTCAAAATGAAGAGTTCCAAATTAAACACGTACGGAATGGTTTGGATTCATACTGACCGTGGCAGAGAAGTGTTCAAAGTACCTCAAGAACAACTTTTCATAAAATTTTGAAAAGTTTTAAAATTTAGCTAATTATAAGTAAGAAAATGTTAATAGAAGTTAAAAGCATTATTTCAAACTTCTCGAAGTGTCATGATTTTCTCAATGAACATGATTCTGAATCGGAAAACGGAATGCATTTTCGGATTCTTTAGACAATTTTACACAAGAAGAAGCTAAAGTAAGTTTGTAAATAATAAATAATATGTGTTTTTGAAACTCAATTTAAAAAAAAATCTCCAAATGTATAGGCAATTTCAGTTGAACAAATTTCATGTCAAATTAGAAAACTTATGATTCCTGTTTTAAATTTAGTATAAAAAACAATATAAATCGATAATTTTATAAACAAAACTATTTTTAAAGAATATCAGGGAAAATCTGAATTTTTTACCAATTTTACCTTAAATTTAAATGCATTTTTTGAAAATCTTGTAAACTTTGTTAACTAATTATAAAAATTGATTTTTTTTCTTTAAAAAGTATATCATCAAGATTGAACACCTTAAATCTGATTTTAACAAGAAAAATTGTTATTATCATAGTCTTCCAGGAATTAAAACTAAGAATTTTTGACGTAACTATTTTTCCAAACACTATTGAAAAAAACTTTTTTTCAAAAATTTTGCATGGCCTTTGTGTGACCGACCCCAGTACATTTAAACAAAAATAATCTTGAGAAAAATATTATTCAGTTGGAAAATATTCCAACGGTATTTATTTTAATGTATTTGAAGTATTTTTAGTATTTTATTGATCCTTGCACTGTAACTTGAATTTGGCCCGCACTTTTCTCTCGCACTTTTGACCACAACGTTTGAAAAACCAGGCAACCAGCTGTTGTTTATTTACATTTTCAGTCGCATTTTCCACCAAACTAGACATCCGCCCTTTGAAATTGCGATTGACAGCTGGAAAACAAGCGCGTAACTTCGGTTCGCTTTGATCATTTTTTAGGAAATTTGAAATTTTCCAAGCCAGTTTGACAAGTCGCAATAGTACGATCGAAAGTCCAAGTGAGTGGAATTTGCGCAATAATAAGTATTTTAAGTATTTTAAGTATTTTAAGTATTTTCAGTATTTTAAGTATTTTAAGTATTTTAAGTCAGTCGCTCCTCAGCATCCGACGAGTTCGGATCGTTTGCTTTGCTATCGTTTGCATCATTGTTACAATATGGAAACAAAAGAACCCTAATTCGCCAAAGTGAAACCTGCTCAACGTGCTGGCTGGATGCGACAGTATCCCAAATCAGCAAACGGCCCTATTGTCGTTTTGATACGGCAACTCGACATCCCGATTAAATTTGTAAGCTTGGCTGATACTATCAACCGTTATTACCCGACGGTACTGAACATCAGCAAACAAAATCGTTACACAGTGAAAATTGTTCTTACCGATCGTGACGAAGCAAACCATCTAACCAACAATCCGACATTCACATCATCTCATCGTGTATATGTGCCATGTCACAATGTTGAGATAGATGGAATTGTGTATGAACCAGGACTCAACCCCAAGGATCTTCTCAAGCATGGACAAGGAAAATTCAAAAATCCTGACATGGAAAGTGTACCCATCGTTCGATGTAACCAACTGGCTAAATTTTCTGCTCTGGAAAATAAGTACATCCCTGCAAACGGAATGCGCATTACGTTTGCCGGCACAGTTCTTCCCGACTTCGTCGAATATAAACGTGTCATCTCCCAGTACGACTTTTTATACCGAAAGTCATGTACTGTCAAAGATGCTATCAATACGGACACACTTCAAAGTTATGCCGAAACCCTGAACGGACTCCAGAAGCCTTGTGCACTAGCTGTAAAACTGCACATAATCGAATCCAGGACTGCTCAACCTTCAAGGCCATGGCCCTCAAGCTGAAAAACCAACACAAAGAAACATCAAAAAACAACTACTTGGCTGCCACAACTGGACAAGAACAACAACAACAAGGTCCAAAGAAACCCATACAAACCCAATCTTGTGATCATCCAACACCTCAACAGAAGCCATCATCCAAGGTCACCCCATTCTTCACTCTTTCCCAGCTGATATCGCTGATTTGTGATGCAGCTGGAATCAAAGACGATTGGAGAGAAACGATCAACGTAGCAATGCCGTTTTAGAAACATCTCTGGGAATTTATAGTTTTAAAAATTCCACAATTAGATCCTTTTGTAACATATTAGTTACCAAACTTGTAAAACAGCCACTCGGCTCCGTGAAGTTAAATCGAGCCCTAATAAATAAACGAAGTGAAAAAAAAAGTATTTTAAGTATTTTAAGTATTTTAAGTATTTTAAGTATTTTAAGTATTTTAAGTATTTTAAGTATTTTAAGTATTTTAAGTATTTTAAGTATTTTAAGTATTTTAAGTATTTTAAGTATTTTAAGTATTTTAAGTATTTTAAGTATTTTAAGTATTTTAAGTTTTTTAAGTATTTTAAATATTTTAAGTATTTTAAGTATTTTAAGTATTTTAAGTATTTTGAGTATTTTAAGTATTTTTAGTATTTTAAGTATTTTAAGTATTGAAAGTATTGAAAGTATTGAAAGTATTGAAAGTATTGAAAGTATTGAAAGTATTTTAAGTATCTTAAGTATTTTATGTTTTTGAAATATTTTAAATATTTTAAGTATTTTAAGTATTTTAAGTATTTTAAGTATTTTATGTATTTTAAGTATTTCATATATTTAAAGTATTTTGAGTATTTGAAATTTTTTTAGCATTTTAATTATTTTAATTTTTTTTTGAGTATTTGAAATATTTTTAGCATTTAAATTATTTTAATTTTTTTAAGTATTTTAAGTATTTTATGTATTTCAAGTATTTTAGGTATTTTAAGTATTTTGAAGTATTTTTAGTCTTATCAGTATTTGAAGTCTATATGTTATTTGAGTTTTTTTATTTTTTTAGTACCATTATTTTGTTAATTTTTATTCATTTTATCAGCAGCTTTACTCACAATTCGGAGGTCAAACCTATGCGTAAAAAGAGGTTTGGACTTCCTCACTGTTTTATACCTTCGGATACCTAGTTTCGAGTAGGAACCAATAGGATTTAGTTAGTTTTTTTAAAGAATGTAAAGAATTTAAATTATTTTTATGTTTTTACATTTTAATTTGTATTTTGAAGCATCCAAAATCCACCAGATGAACCAACAAAAAATCCTACTGTGCATCTCTCTACGAAATCGGCCGATTTCGACCATTTTTATTTTTTTTGTATTTTTTTATTTGACTTAAACTTTGTGGGGGCCTTGCCTATGACCAAATAAGCTATTTTGCGTCATTGGTGGCAGTGCGTGGTCGAATGGTTACGCTGTCCGCTTTGTAAGCGGATGATTCTGGGTTCGATTCCCATCTGCTGCCACCTTCCATCGGATGAGGAAGTAAAATGTCGGTCCCGGCCTTGGTTGTTAGGCCGTTAAGTCATTCCAGGTGTAGGAGTCGTCTCCATGCCATAAGTACAAACAACACACCAAACCAAGCCTACTCCGGTGGAATCGCTGGCGGCGGTTGGACTCACAATCCAAAGGTCGTCAGTTCAAACACTGGGGTGGAAGGTTCCTTGGAGTAAAAGAGGTTTGGGTGCTCTCCCCATTCAAGCCTTCGGACTCCTAGATTCGAGCAGAAACTTGCAATAGAGACCACAAAAGACCCGGGGGTCGTTAATGTGGATGGTTTGATTTGATTTTTGCGTTATTGGTTCACCCATAGGGGGATGGCGTCGCTATTTTTAGACCACGTTTTCCACTTTTTCTCATCGAAACCGACTACTTTATCGACTTAATTTTGCTGGGCGAGATAGGACGCCGTCTATTTTTAGACGATGACTCAGCACTTTTCCACTCATGCACCTCAAAAAACTAGGTGGCAGCACGATGTAACGCCACGTCCGTAAACAAGTCTCCATACAATTTTGGCTGCTGTCCATACAAAAATGGTATGTAAATATTCAAACAGGTGTAACTTTTGAGCAAGCTTCCCTGCACCGTGCGGTACACGCGGTTCAACTGTACCTCGGGTTTGCTTTGCGCCTGCTTTGTTCGGTTTACACCCGTACCCGACTCACACGAACCGAGGGTATTTTGGTTCATCGTACCAGTTTTTCAATTTTTAAAAATAGTGACCATAAGTGACCATTTCTAAAAGTATATTTTTTGAAAAGTTCAAAAAAATTGCTATAAAATTGTCTAAGAGACATTGAAGATTGGACCTTTGGTTGCTGAGATACAGCGGCTTAAAGAAAAAGAAACACGAAAATTGAAGTTTTCTTAATTTCACCAAAATAACCCACCATTTTCTAATGACGATATCTCAGCAACTAATGGTCCAACTAAATATGATTCTCAGTGCAGGAAAAAGCATTACAACATATTCTTAGTTTAATAGACTTCTTTTTTGTATGACATTTCAAAGAATTCTGCAAAAAAAATCTTTTACAAACTTTATAAATTATGTGCAAGGACCATGCGCAAAAAACTTTCATCCACTTTTAAAGAATATGAATATAATCGTTGTCAGAATTGTAAAACTGAATGAGTTTCAAAATAATTTTCATGCTGTTGCATTCTTTGATACATTTTGTAATTTTTGGTTTTTTATTTAAGCTTGAACATTATTTTCATGGTGACTTGAATTCTAAAGTCATAGAAAAAAATCCGGTTGTACATATATTCTGAAACAGTACTCACATCACACGTCTTTAATTAAGTTTTTTTTCCCAACTTCGTGACAAATTGACTTCTAATGGAGTTTCCAGCCTCTCATTGATTTCAATTTTCCGGAAAACCTCTTTCATCCTTTTCCGGCAAAAAGCACCTCAAAGTACACTCCATTAGTAGATGATTTCATCATCAGCTGTGCCGTACGAATCGTACTGTAAAATTGTGTAATTTAGAAGCATGAGTGGGTGTGCTTTTCACCTGGTGTGAAAATAACTCTTTCCCCCTCCCACTTTTTCAATAAAACCCGTTGATTCATTTCGTGTGATACATTTCTTATCCCGGTATCGCGATTAAACACACCTGCTGTGAGTCTGCGGAGGGTGTGGCTTAATTTTCACCTTACGTGTGCTGAATAATGAATTCAATTAGTGCGCAAGAGAGTTCAATTGCAATTAAAGTTTGAGCAGACCCCGCTTTCGAGGTTGGCCAAAATTTGGGCACATTCGCCATATTTTAACGCAAGGAAGGGGGGGGGGAATTTCCTCGATTTTTAATGAACAGCACACGGTAAACACGATTTTCGTTAATTGGGCCAAATGGGAAATTTATTACTACCTAGCCAAGATGACGATGGTGATGATGCTGACGATAGCCATTACGTGGAGCACGCCGTTTTTAAGTAATTAGTCGTTTATTAATAATTAACACGACTTGTTAATTAGTATGTGCGCGCGCCCTTCGAACGAGAGGGAACTCGCTTTCTCATTACGATAATTGGGTGAGAGTATCGAGATAGGTGAAAAAATTATGATTGTATGCTCGCCACAAAACTGATAAAAGATTTGAACGAAAAACAATTAAAGTATTCAATTTTAAAGATAAACCTCAAAGAAAAGTAAATCAACATTAAATTAAAATACAGTTTATGACACTTGAGCTTCTATTCCCTTGAAACATACTCAACATCTCAAAATCTCTCCCCTTTCAGAAAGGATCCCCCCACATTAAATTACCTCATAAAAGATTACCCACACAAATTGTTGCGTAATTAAGCCCGGCTGTTTTAGTTCATGTCGTTGGTGGTTTTCCATCAAGTTGGAGCAGGATCAAAGGAGAAAGCTCCCGCAGACTCCGGCCAACCAGAGGCTGAGAGAAGAAGGCCTCGGAAGTGGCACCAGCCGGGTAATTGTTACCCCGTCTCTCAGGACTGTGGCGTTGTCTCGTGTGACGACGACAATTTAAGTGTTTTATACCCACGTGAGTATCACATCCTTATGTCTGTGTAGGTGGGTGATTAAACGGTTAAATGTGGCTCAGTTTTGCATCGCGAACGGGCAACGGAAGTTAGTTAATGGGAGGGTGAATTATTGAGGTTATAAATGTCTGAGACTACATGAAACTCGCATTAAACCTTGAAGGTTTTTGAAGAGTATAAAAATTCTGCGAAAAATTGTGAAAAAAGTGCGGGCCGAAAATAGAAAATGCATGGAAAACAGCGCATACTCGTCTGACGAAAATAGACTTTGAAATCATTTTCGTAAAATGCTTGTAATAGACAGAGGAATAACTTTTTGTAAAAGTCGAATCAAATAGAAATGTTCACAGAAAGCTGCTCTACTGGTTAGTGTACATGGTTTTAGTAAATTTCAAGAAACACCCCGGAGTATCGAGCATCATTCAAACACCACTGCATAGAGTGATGGGAATGAGTATTTTTCCCCTGCGTACTAAAGTTCTTTCAAATCTTGCTAATTTCAAGATAAAGATGAGTGATAAAGATTTCTTGCTTTCTCATGAAATTTGAAAAAAAAAAATCCTTTTAAACCCTTCAAATCTCCCCAGGAGGGCACGTATGAAGATTTAGAACCAACTTTTACGCCTTGGTGCAAACCTCGAAATGCTCTTCGACAGATGAGAGCGGATTCGGCATCCCATCCCACATGGGTGACATTGGTTACGATTTTCGGTTTTATAGACCACGCGCGCGTGCACTTCTCTCCAGAAAATGGGAACATTTCGGAGGCAGATCAACGTGAACGATGTTCGTTCCACGCGTGTGTTTGTGTTTGCCTAACAAATTGAGTGACGTTCAGCATGTGTCATGAGTGTATTGCACTGTACAAAATTTGAAATTTGAACAATGCAATATGAGTTCATGACTTTAATATAGATTTTCAAATAATTAAAAAAAATAAAAACTTGTTAAAAAATCAAATAATTTAATTTTCAGTGCAGCAAAGGTCGTAATCCTCATCATTCCGGGTAAAGGTTTCACAAGAAGTACAATTTCATTTTAGCGAAAGTGGATTTTAATGGATGGTGTGGTCTGGTCCAGCCCTCCCCCCTAGGGAAAGTGTCGTGTCAGCGGAATTCCGGATCTGGTGAAAGATGGCGCCGCGATAAAGCAGCTGTTTTATGGCACGTTTTACTCGCGTGTGTTGCAATTAGGCAGACTATGTGTGGCAAGGTTAGCGAGGATTCGGCAATATGTCGTAACGATGCTATTCCAGAGAGAAAGGGGTTGATTTTAATCAGCGTTTGAGGGATTGTGGTTTAGGGATGGAATTAAGTTGAGTTGAGTTGAGTTGAGTTGAGTTGAGTTGAGTTGAGTTGAGTTGAGTTGAGTTGAGTTGAGTTGAGTTGAGTTGAGTTGAGTTGAGTTGAGTTGAGTTGAGTTGAGTTGAGTTGAGTTGAGTTGAGTTGAGTTGAGTTGAGTTGAGTTGAGTTGAGTTGGAGTTGAGTTGAGTTGAGTTGAGTTGAGTTGAGTTGAGTTGAGTTGAGTTGAGCTGAGTTGAGTTGAGTTGAGTTGAGCTGAGTTGAGTTGAGCTGAGTTGAGTTGAGCTGAGTTGAGTTGAGTTGAGTTGAGTTGAGTTGAGTTGAGTTGAGTTGAGTTGAGTTGAGTTGAGTTGAGTTGAGTTGAGTTGAGCTGAGTTGAGTTGAGTTGAGTTGAGCTTGAGTTGAGTTGAGCTGAGCTGAGTTGAGTTGAGTTGAGTTGAGTTGAGTTGAGTTGAGTTGAGTTGAGTTGAGCTGAGTTGAGTTGAGTTGAGTTGAGTTGAGTTGAGTTGAGTTGAGTTGAGTTGAGCTGAGTTGAGTTGAGTTGAGTTGAGTTGAGCTGAGCTGAGCTGAGTTGAGCTGAGTTGAGTTGAGCTGAGCTGAGTTGAGTTGAGCTGAGCTGGAGTTGAGTTGAGTTGAGCTGAGCTGAGTTGAGTTGAGTTGAGCTGAGTTGAGTTGAGTTGAGCTGAGTTGAGTTGAGTTGAGTTGAGTTGAGTTGAGTTGAGCTGAGTTGAGCTGAGTTGAGTTGAGTTGAGTTGAGCTGAGCTGAGTTGAGTTGAGTTGAGTTGAGTTGAGTTGAGTTGAGTTGAGTTGAGTTGAGTTGAGTTGAGTTGAGTTGAGTTGAGAGTTGAGTTGAGTTGAGTTGAGTTGAGTTGAGTTGAGTTGAGTTGAGTTGAGTTGAGTTGAGTTGAGTTGAGTTGAGTTGAGTTGAGTTGAGTTGAGTTGAGTTGAGTTGAGTTGAGTTGAGTTGAGTTGAGTTGAGTTGAGTTGAGTTGAGTTGAGTTGAGTTGAGTTGAGTTGAGTTGAGTTGAGTTGAGTTGAGTTGAGTTGAGTTGAGTTGAGTTGAGTTGAGTTGAGTTGAGTTGAGTTGAGTTGAGTTGAGTTGAGTTGAGTTGAGTTGAGTTGAGTTGAGTTGTTTGGAGTTGAGCTGAGTTGAGTTGAGTTGAGTTGAGTTGAGTTGAGTTGAGTTTGTTGAGTTGAGTTGAGTTGAGTTGAGTTGTTGAGTTGAGCTGAGTTGAGCTGAGCTGAGCTGAGTTGAGTTGAGTTGAGCTGAGCTGAGCTGAGCTGAGTTGAGTTGAGTTGAGTTGAGCTTGAGTTGAGCTGAGCTGAGTTGAGTTGAGTTGAGTTGAGTTGAGTTGAGTTGAGCTGAGTTGAGCTGAGCTGAGCTGAGTTGAGTTGAGTTGAGAGCTTGAGTTGAGCTGAGCTGAGTTGAGTTGAGTTGAGCTGAGTTGAGTTGAGTTGAGCTGAGTTGAGTTGAGTTGAGCTGAGCTGAGCTGGAGCTGAGTTGAGCTTGAGTTGAGTTGAGTTGAGCTTGAGCTGAGTTGAGTTGAGTTGAGTTGAGTTGAGTTGAGTTGAGTTGAGTTGAGTTGAGTTGAGTTGAGTTGAGTTGAGTTGAGTTGAGTTGAGTTGAGTTGAGTTGAGTTGAGTTGAGTTGAGTTGAGTTGAGTTGAGTTGCGTCTATTTTAAAGTTTTTAAGCGATAAAAACCCTTTTCTTGGCACAGCAAATAGCAAACAATCCCAGCCTGATTTATGAAGTCCCCACTGACAGAACTAAACACATCTCAACCGGTTGAAAAAGGGTCCGCTACCAAATCTTTAACGCAAACATCCTCCAACCAAAACCCTTCTCTCAACGACGACAACGACGGTTCCGCTCTTTAAGGTGACAACAATATCTTCATCCGAAGGGAAACCCATAAATTTATTGATTCCTCCAAAGCCTCGGTTGGGTCATTTTTTACCCTCAATTTATAATCACTTATACACATGTATACATTGTCGTTTGCTGCTGCTGCTCGACCCTTAAAAGAATCTTAAGGAGGTACTCCGAACCCCTTGCTTTGAGGCAGTAAAATCCAGGGTATTGCACGAGATAACGGGTAGAATTTGTGTGGAAGCTCTTTTACTGTTCCAGAAAGCGTCGTAAAGGAGCTTTTCCCAACTTGCCCCTATATAGCCTCTAATGTTGGCTTCCGCCTGAACAGGTTACAATACTTATCTATTAATCCTCTCGTTCCTCCACCTCTCAAGCTGACAAGGGTTATAATTTCCCAGGTTCAACCTTGAGGTACATCTAAACCGAGGGGGAGTTGGGATTTTCAGCTTACCTGCAAAAAAGAAAAGTGAAAAAAGAAAGACATTAGATTCTGACGAAACGAAGTTATCATTGGGGTAGGAAAATAATTCAACCAAAAAGTCATACTGCCACGAAGTCATTCTTCAAAGCTTTGCCTGATGATTCTAATCTCAAGAACTCCAAATTAGTATTCCCAACCTCAGCGCAAGAGTCAGCCTGATGGAAATCGACCAACCGTGAAGCGAATGGCAACCTTGAGGAAAAGTTGTTGTTTTTTCCTCCAATCCTAACCATACGCATGCCAAAACAACGTGTAACCTGTAGTAGAACCGCGGGGGGCTTAGTGAAGGGATCTTTCATGTAAATGGAAACGAAATTGGCTTGGGTTGATTCTTGGCAGTCGGGGCACGATTTTTGATCCTAGGACTTGCTTGCTGCTTGTGGAAGGAACTAGCTTAGTAATACTCAATGATGGCATGCTTTTTTAGTTCAGACAAAAAGACAAAAAGACAAAAAGACAAAAAGACAAAAAGACAAAAAGACAAAAAGACAAAAAGACAAAAAGACAAAAAGACAAAAAGACAAAAAGACAAAAAGACAAAAAGACAAAAAGACAAAAAGACAAAAAGACAAAAAGACAAAAAGACAAAAAGACAAAAAGACAAAAAGACAAAAAGACAAAAAGACAAAAAGACAAAAAGACAAAAAGACAAAAAGACAAAAAGACAAAAAGACAAAAAGACAAAAAGACAAAAAGACAAAAAGACAAAAAGACAAAAAGACAAAAAGACAAAAAGACAAAAAGACAAAAAGACAAAAAGACAAAAAGACAAAAAGACAAAAAGACTAAACGGCCCTGAATTCCAAGACTACACCAAAAGCATTCTTCAGCCGCGAACAGCACAGTCAATAAATTATTAAAGCAATTAAGTCTTTTTTATATTTATTCATCCTGATAAACGAGTGGGAAACCACATTCACCACAACCACAGAGAAAGCCGCGATGTGGGGGCAGTCAAACAAAAAAAACACAACCCAAACGGTTCATTCAACCAATCACTCTTCATAGATAATGAATTTAAATGAACGCTCGCGACGTGGCTTCCTGGAAAATTTCGTCCGCCAAGTTGTCATTATTTTATCACTCCTACCCCCCTCAAGAAGGCAATTAAAAATGTTGATTTGTTGACCAAAAGTTGGCAGCGACCCCCCAGGTGGCCATAAATAAGACCCCCGGCGGGCTATCCGATGCATGCCGGCCGATCGCGCCCCGAAGAAATGATTCAAAGACCCAACATTTGCGTATCTTGAGATGAACCACGGTGTGGGCGGTTAAAATAATGGCTAAACCCTCATTAAACTGTCCTGACAAGCCGGAAAATGAGGCAATCTCTCGCCGGGGGGAGGGGAAGATGGCCGACAGGTAATTTAGACTGCCGGGGGCCGCTCATTTTGGTGAAGTTTGGGTGACGAGGGGCAAACAAGATAAATAAGAAAAGGACATCGCCAGGATGACATTGGCACCAGTGGCGGGCGCATAATTTGGGAACGCGATGACGTTTGGGGACAGGGATGTAGTTTCAGTTTTTTTTTTGTAGACTTCGAGTAGGGCTGAACCTGATCTTGCACTGATCCCAAACTAAGACTGTGGCTGAATCTGAACTGGGGCTGAACCTGGACTGGGTTGAACCTGGAATGGGACTGAAACTGATATAGAACTGAACCTAGACTGGGGCTGAACCTTATTTACACATGAATCTGTAATGCTGAACTTGAACTCGGACAGAACCTGGACTCGGACTGAACTAGAACTGCGACTCAACCTGGACTGGGGTCGAACCTGAGCTGGGGCTAAACCTGGACTGGGCTGAACCTTTTTTATAAATGAATCTTTAGGGCTGAACTTGAACTGGGACTGGACCTTAACTTGGACTGAACCTGGACTGGGACTGAGCCTGAACTGGCATTTAACCTGGACTGGAGCTGATCCAGGACTGTGGCTGAACCTGAACTGGGACTGAACCTTATTTATGTATGAATCTGTAGGGCTAAACTTGAACTGGGACTGAACCTGATCTGGGACTGAACTTTATTTATGTGTGAATCTTTAGGGCTGAACTTGAACTTGGACTGAACCTGGACTCAGACTGAACCTGAACTGTGACTTAATCTGGACTGGGGTCGAACCTGAGCTGGGGTTGAACCTGGACTGGGCTGAAACTTGTTTATATATGTTTCTTTAGGGCTGAACCTGGACTGCGACTGAACCTGATCTGGGACTGAACCTGATCTGGAACTGAACCTAGACTGGGGCTGAACCTGGACTGGGGCTGAACCTGGACTGGGACTGATCCTGAGCTGATATTTTACCTGGACTGTGGCTGAACCTGAACTGGGACAGAACCTGAAATGGGACTGGACATTAATAAGATATGAATCTATATTGGGGCTGAACTTGAACTGGGACTGAACTTGAACTGGGACTGAAGCTTATTTATATATGAATCTGTAGGGCTGAACTTGTGGCAGTGCGAGGCCGAATGGTTACGCTGTCCGCTTTGTAAGCGGATGATTCTGGGTTCGATTCCCATCTGCTGCAACCTTCCATCGGAATGTCGGTCCCGGCCTTAGTTGTTAGGCCGTTAAGTTATTCCTGGTGTAGGAGTCGTCTCCATGCCATAAGTACAAACAACACACCAAACCTAACCTACTCCGGTGGAATCACTGGCGGCGGTTGGACTCGCAATCCGAAGGTCGTCAGTTCAAACACTGGTGTGGAAGGTTCCTTGGAGTAGAAAGAGGTTTCAGTGTTCCCCCCATTCAAGCCTTCAGACTCCTAGGTTCGAGCTGAAACTTGCAATAGAGACCACAAAAGACCCGGGTGTCGTTAATGTGGATGGTTTGATTTTTTTGAGGGCTGAACTTGAACTGGGACTGAACCTGGACTGGGACTGAACCTGAAATGGGACTAAACATAAATAAGATATGAATCTAATTGGGGCTGAACTCGAACTGGGACTGAACTTGAACTGGGACTGAACCTGGACTGGGACTGAGCCTGGTCTTGGGATGAACCTTAATAAGATATGAATCTGTATTGGGGATGAACTTGAATTGGAACTGAACTTAGACTTGAGCTGAACTTGAAATAGGACTGAACGTGACACCAAATCCACCTTAATTAATACCTCAACAATTCCCAATAACTCCTTCTGAACTTTCAATCTACACCAAACCAGCCGTGACTACAACCCTAGCCGAATGGATCCCCCGGGTAGCAAGACTTGGCCTCACCGCCGGAGAACAGTTATTTAATTACGCCGGCTGCTGTGGCCGGAAAGGAGCGCCAGATTAGAAATTGTCAGCTTCTCCGAATCCACCCCACAAAGTCAAGCGCCCCCACCGCAAACCGTATTCTACTAAATTATTCCCATTTCGTAGCTGCTTGAAGACCTTTCTCCCAAGGCTGTCGGTATTTATCTTGTCACTCGGTGATGGGTTTCTTTTTTGCGCCAGCAGCAGCAAAAAAAGGTAATTAATTTAACTTTTCTTGACTGATAGTGCGTGGGGGTTGAGCTTCGCGGAACCGAAAAAGTTTTTTTTTTTGCGAGTCCTTTGGAAAAAGGGCCGCCATCAAAGGATTTTGCGAAAAGTTTGCGATTGAACGGATATCGAAAGCGAAACTTTAAATTAGAAGTTGTGCTCTGAATGAAAGTGTTTGAGGAATAAATTAAGCTGTATCAGTGTTGCTTCGAACCTTTATTTCAACGCTTCAAACAACCTTTGAACTTGCTCAATCTTCAACACTGGTAGAATCTCTTCGAACCGATCTCGCTGCTCCAAGTCCCGCTCCCGTCCACCTCCAACCCTGGTGACATCCGCCTCCGCTAGTGCATCGGCCTGACCAATGGCCACCAGCAGTCGCCTGTCCGCGGGATTCAACTCCTCCATCAGAGCGGCAATGTTCCGCAGGTAGCGCTTGGCCATCGTCAAGTCCCGGTAGATGTATGCCTGCAGGTAGACCCCGAAGCAGAGGTTTCCTTGCGTTACCGTTTGCTGTAGATTTCGGGGACCGTAGAGTTGAAGCAGTATTTGCTGGGCTTCGGAGAATGTGTTCATGCCGTCTTCGACGGCGTTCATGGTGACCAGGTACAGGGCGTAGTCTTCCAGGGCGCGGGCGTAGACGATGCTTGGGGAGCCGTAGTGGTACCAGGCAAGACTGACGGCTTGGGTGATGAGCAGCTTGGCCTGACGGAATAGCTTGAGTGGGATGCAGGTTTTTGACAGGTGACTGAAGATCTGGATCACTTGTTTGGGAGAAGTTCGATGATTCAGATCTCGGAAGGCTTCAACGGCGTACCGATGACTGTCTTCAAACTTGCATTTTTCGAAACATTGAGCCGAAATTGCATGATTAACGCTGATCCGAAGACCTACTGGAACGTGTAAGCTGGTCATCATGGATCGAATTACTTCATCAGTCTTCTCCACTTCGGAGTGTTTGGTCAGTACTTGTGAAACAAGCAGCTGACTCATAGCTTCAAACTGATGCAGTGGCTGACATTCAGTCAAACCGAGAGCAACTTCAAACACTTGAATCGCTTCTCTGTGCCAACCAGCTTCCGCCAGGAAACGTCCCAACCTTAGGCTGCTTTCAAAATCCAACGATTTTTCCTGGGCAACGTTCTTCGTGAGTTGCTCTACGTAGTTGGTTCTCTCGGTCTCTAAGTACTGGACGCACTTAACAATCTTCCACTGATACCGGTCACTATAACCTACAACTCTTGTCAAGTTGGACGGTTTCAGCAAAATCTCCCGAAGATTTTCAACACGACCGGGATGCTCACAAAGCTCCTCCAAGGCGTTGATCATCACTTTGGTGGGAAGTGATTCAATCTGCGTTGCGACGTGCTCAACTGGCAAGCTTCGGATGAAAGCCTGAAGTGACAGGTTCTGCAGGGATGGAGCTGAAGCGCCACCACTAGTCGAGTTCTGCAATATCTCTGCGGCGTTCAGAGGCCAAAGTCCCATGGTTTTTTTTTTTGGTAATTAATTGGATGCTCAAAACAGTAATGATGTGTTCAGGCTGTAAGCATCCATTTAAGTACTGGGTTGATTTCATTTACCTATTTTCAGGTATAATTTACGCAAAAAATCAAATGTATAATTTACAGCAAATAAAAAGAAACAGCTTAAAATGTTGTTTGATCCAAATAAATCATATCGAATTTCAAACAATTAGTGCTGAAATAGCATACCTTTATATTAATATTGACTAATGGGGTTTCAATTATCTGAATAATTCCAATTATAATGTGTAAAACAGAAACTTCTCAAATTACCTGCAAAAGTTCATTAACCCCGCGGGAAAACCATGCAACCATGCACATCCAACAAATTCACCGTTAATAAAGAGCCAATAAAGGCACCGCGCCGGCCCGTCGAGATCCAATTTGTATGGAATTGAATTTCCACCATTTGCATATAAATCGAATGAATATTTGAAAGTCATCCATAATAACAGGTTCGCGAGGAGTGCGTACCAACCCCGAATGCAAAATGTTTTCTTCCTGCCCATCAGTTCCAGCGTTCCCACGATCATTTAACAACTGTGCGGAGGAAACTTTTTTTTTTCTATTAGCTTCATGAATAAAAAATCACTTCATTCTGCACGAGCCTGGCGGGCGCTGTGTGTGTGTGGAAAAATGTATAAATTTTCACATTTATCACAACCGCCCGTAAACTGCTATTACCGCGTATTTATGATGAGTTTTTTTTTTGGGTTGGCTTGTATGATTTCGTTTGCTGGTTTTGTGTGTTTCTCAATGGAGCAGTTTCGAAACTGTTGTTCCGTTCACCTAGCTCCGACAACGCTTTTGTTCCCCACCCCCTCTCTCGCTGGAAATCTCCGGAACTGGAAGGATTGGATTGCGCAAACCGAGTGTAAACATTTGGGCCGTGAAATATTCATCATATTTTTAACAAATAGTACTTGACAGCTGGAGGAGTTCGCTGAATAGTGGTCCGCAAAACGGCCTCAAATTTGAACTGTCAAAGTGGAACCAATTTACTGTTTGCCAAAAGTAGAGAGTATTGTAATCAATCATTAAAAAATGTTTTTTTTTTTCAAGAATGATTTTTTTTTTGCTATTTGACCTGTCAAGAAATATTTAAAAATTGATGGCGAGATCATCATTTTTTATAATTATGAATTGAAGTTGTTTATGGAGTCGATGTGGCTGTATCCATCCAGAACCTGTCTAAATTTTGATTTGATCAGCTTCGTTAGAATTAGCGATGTTTTTTCGATGGACCAGGAAGAGATGTTGGACTCCAAAATCAGCATGGGAATTTTTCTGCAACATTGCAGAATGACACTTTCGTCACAGTTCTTTGTCATCCGTGAAAAAGAAAAACCTCTTCTAACCGATCCCAACTTGAAAACATACACAAATTTCCAGCAAAAAATATCAAAAGCTAGCCAGAATTAAACACAAACAATCGATTATAAACAGCTCATTTATCAAAAAAGTCATGCTTGTGCTTGAACAGCTTCATAATTTGTAAATGTAAACAATGTGGGATCATTCGAAAATCACGTTACGCATTCGCTCTATTCCTCACCCAGGTTTGAACAAGCTCGGAATGGAAAGGGAAAATTTGAAAAAGTGAAAGAAAATAATCAAATGAATAAAAAAATTTAGACAAGCTTCAATCCAATACAAAACCAACCAAATTTTCGAATGGGGTCATAAAAAATCTAAAATTTAAATTTGGTGACTAACGTGCAGCGAGTTGATTTTTGTGTGGCTTGCGGACCAATTTTGAATAATTATCTGAAATGGCCTTTTGACCGATTTGGTTTCAAAATTATTAACATTTTACCTTCCTTACTGAGGCCCGGAAAATCTATCCAAAGAGTCTTAAAGTTTGGAGGTCTGGCAACTTTGCTTCCAGTTATGACCACCTAAGTATTTTTATGTACTTTTTAAGAGCCGTACTCACTAATCGATAAGTAAACAATGTCCAGATCCGACTTATGGTTGGTAGTGTCTGAAAGTTTGATGATCTGGCAACCCTGTCTCAACTAAAGATATACTTTCCAAAGAATTAATAATTCGGATGAAAATTAATCCACACAGGTGGATTATGATTATCAACTCTAAAAGATTCCATAACAGTTTTTGTTATTTTAACAGTATTTGTTGTTGAAATGGCATGAATTTTGCTATTACCGTCTGCCTGGGTAGCTACCATCTGCTCAATAAAAACCAAAATGTATAAATTTTTCAAGAAAAAGAAGGAATAATTGTTGAACATTCTGTTCACAACGACACTTTATTCAAAATTTGAATATCCCATTATTGTGTGTACTTTAAAAAAAAATAATTCGACTCTTTTTCAAATTATTTGTTTTTATTTTTTGACAACAAAATATTGTATTGTTAGATAACGACTGACTTCAATCGCAAAAATGTTAAACCACTCCCCAACTTCGACAAGACCGGGAGATTTGAATTTCTGTACAACAAATTTTTTAGCTGTATGATTATTTTGGTTAAAATGAATTGAATGAATTTCAACGAATTTTTAGAAGCTTATAAGCTTATGAATTAAACTATTAAAAATCATAATTTTCCATTCTTCAGTATTTAAAAGACGAAAATGTCAACAAGTTTCAGAAATTTAACAAAAACTTACTAAGATACTTTTTGGGTGGAAAAAGCGTTATTTATTATTTAAAAAATATTTTCCACACATTTCTGCAAGTTTATATGAGCATCAAATTTTGCCCGTGAATCTAAAACTTTATGCAATTACCTGTTTTCATATTAATTTAAGTATGTTTGAGTCAATTCAAATGTTTTTATTTCAAAGCTAATCTCCAAGTAGTCTGTCCATCCCGAGAATTCCCAGAACAAAATTTCCGGGATTTTTCCAAAACCGGGAATTCCCAAATCCCGGGATTTTTTTATAATATGTCCCGGGAATTCCCGAAATTGACAAAAAAACAATTTCGTTTTAAAAATAAAGATTGGGTTTAAAAAAAATGATGATAAGTTGAAAGTTTCATCGAAAAAAAAAAAACACTAAAAAAGTTTTAAAAACACTTCCGTCACTCGACTGTAAATTTTTTTGAAACATGTCATTTTTAATGTACTTTTTGAATCTACATTGACCCAGAAGGGTAATTTTTTCATTTAGAACAACATTTTTCATTTGAAATTTTCGTGTTTTTTCTATCTTTGCAGGGTTACTTTTTAGATTTAAAAAATGTTCTACAAAGTTGTAGAGCAGACAATTGCAAAAATTTAAATATGTAAACTTATGCTTATAAATATCACGAGTTATCAAGATTTTACGAAAAAAAAAAGTTTTGAAAAAGTATATACAGTTAAACCTCGTATAAGAGCGCCTCGCATATGCAACTATGCATATACGAGTCATTCCACCTGATTCGGTTTTGTCGCAAGAGTTGCATATGCGAGGTACAGGGCTTATGGGATTTTGGCTATATGGGAGACATGGGCTATATTTTTATAAAAAAATCAACTCCACCTCCGTGTACGCACGAGAGCAAGCAGCAGTCAAGTGCTCTGTGCTCTACCGTTTTTTCGAAATTTTTCGCCGTAGTTGTTAGTGATTACCCGCGAGTTTGCTTCTCCAGCATGCCAAAGGCCGGCCGTGGCCGTGGCAGTTCGAGTGCGGCCTCGAAAAACCCGCGAAGTTCGTCTACCGGCCGTGTGCAAAAAGGTAAACAAACCAACGCCGTGTCGGCCGCCATCGCGCAGGGAGCGTGAGCGCAGATGGAATCGACAAAAGTATCTACATCCCGGATACGTTCCGAGATCACCAGTGCGAACCCGTTCCGGTACTTCCGGTGCCACGACCAGTGGCACATCAACATCCGCCAACATCCCCATCAGGAACGAGTTCCAGATGCTGAGCGACGACGAAGAAAACAACAACACCGATGGTAGCAGCTCTACCGACGACGACGACGATGACGGACGTGCACGGAAGAAAGTGTCGACGCCAAAAAAGAACAATTCTCCAAAGGAACGTAGACCACCTCCAATTTTTGTTTTGGACACGTTGGCGGACGATATTGACGAGTTGCTGGAAGGCCTCGGATATTGTCTGAAAATCGGTAAGTCGTCAGTGCAAGTTTACACATTTGACGAAAAGAACTTCGACCTGGTTGTGGAGAAATTGAAGCGTCAAAACTTCAAGTTTTACACATTCGACCCCGTGCAGAAGACTGCCGTTAAGGTCGTTTTGCAGGGGTACCAAGACCGCCCGATCTCCGACCTCAAGAAGGACCTCTCGGGTGCTGGAATAACGCCGCGTGACATAAAAGTGCTCTCGCGGAAGACAACAGTCACAGGTACACACACATTGTACCTGTTGTACTTCGACCGCGGCACCGTCAAAATTCAAGACCTGCGGCGAACTAAGGCGTTGGACGGGTTTTGGGTAAACTGGCGGTTCTACTCAAAGAACCCGTCGGACGCAGCACAATGCCACCGTTGCCAGAAATTCGGCCACGGCTCGCGGAACTGCAACCTCCCGCCCCGCTGTGTGAAGTGCGGTGAATCACACCTCTCTGAGGCGTGTGCACTGCCGTGCAAAGCGGACTTGGGGACAAGGCAGAGCAAACGAAGGCGCGCATCAAGTGCGCCAACTGCGGAGGTAACCATACCAGCAACTACCGTGGATGCAGCGCACGGAAAAATTACCTCGAGGAGCAGGAAAAGAGGAAGAAGAAAGCAGCAGCGTCCCACCCTCCTCAGCGAAGTACGAGCGAAACCGTGCCGGCAGCTGGTCATCGTACGGTTCCAGCGGACAACTCAGCGTTCCCTCCTGGATGGGGGCGATCGTTCGCCAGCGTGGTCGCTGCCGGCAGTGGCAATACGGCCCAGCAAGAAGTTACCGGAGAAGATCTCTTTACCCTGCCAGAGTTCTTTGCTCTCGCAGGAGATGATGACGCGGTTTCGGACCTGCCGTAACAAGGCGGAGCAATTCCTGGCCCTTGGGGAGCTGATGATCAAGCACATCTATAAAGGATAAAATACTGTGATCTAGTTTTAAGCTTTTTCTATTTCTATCCCCTTTCCCTTGCAATTTTAGTAAGTTTTTTTATATTTTTCTTACTCTTGGTGACACCTTTATTTACAAGCAATAACTGTTCCAAAATGGATCATGATGTAACACACAGCTGTAAGGAACTCCAAAACTCTGTTATGTACCTCAAAAGAACTTATTGTATCTTGATTATTCACCAATAAAACCGAATTGAATTGAATTGAATTGAAAAAACAACTAAACTATACAAATTTATAATGTTTTGGAATCGTTATGAAGTCAGCTTTACAGCTACACCAAATTTACATGGTTTACGATATTCTAGATCATCCGAAACTCGTCAAGTTAGGGCCTATGTGTTCAACGCCGTACAAGTATGAGTTAGGCGATTTGACTGTGGTTTTTGACCACAGATCATATCCGGATAGCCTCAGGGAGGTTCAGGGACTAGTCTACCGATATGTGGTGTTGTTCTGGGTCTTCTGTAGAGTCCCGGGAGGTACGTCCGATGGGTCTACCGCCGTAACACGGCGGAGGTCGGTAGTTTAGACCTCAGATCATATCCGGATAGCCTCAGGGAGGTTCAGGGACTAGTCTACCGATATGTGGAGATGTTCTGGGACTTCTATAGAGTCCCGGGAGTTACGACCGACGGGTCTACCGCCGTAACAAAGCAGAGGTCGATGGTTTTTAGCCTTAGATAATATCCAGATAGCCTCAGGGAGGTTCAGGGACTAGTCTACCGATATGTGGAAATGTTCTGGGTCTTCTGTGGAGTCCCAAGAGTTAAGCCTGAAGGGTCTACCGCCGTAACAAGGCAGAGGTCGATGGTTTTTGGCCTTAGATTATATCCAGATAGACTCAGGGAGGTTCAGGGACTAGTCTACCGATATGTGGAGATGTTCTGGGTCTTCTGTAGAGTTCCGGGAGCTACGTCCGATGGGTCTACCGTCGTAACAAAGCAGAGGTGGATGGTTTTTGACCTTAGATAATATCCAGATAGCCTCAGGAAGGTTCAGGGACTAGTCTACCGATATGTGGAAATGTTCTGGGTCTTCTGTGGAGTCCCGAGAGCTACGCCTGAAGGGTCTACCGCCGTAACAAAGCAGAGGTCGATGGTTTTTGACCTTAGATAATATCCAGATAGCCTCAGGGAGGTTCAGGGATTAGTCTACCGATATATGGTGATGTTCTGGGTCTTCTGTAGAGTTCCGGGAGCTACGTCCGATGGCCGTTACTCCTGGGACTCTACAGAAGACCCAAAAAATGACCACACATCAGAAGACTAGTCCCTGAACCACCCTGAGGCTATCCGAATATGATCTGAGGTCAAACACTTCTGACCTGTATCTTGTTACGGTGGTAGACCCATCGGCCGTACCTCCCGGGACTCTACAGGAGACCCAGAACATCACCACATATCGGTAGACTAGTCCCTGAACCTCCCTGAGGCTATCCGGATATGATCTGAGGTCAAAAACCACCGACCACTGTCGTGTTACGTCAGTAGATCCATCGGACGTAGCTCCCGGGACTCTACAGAAGACCCAGAACAACACCACATATCGGTAGACTAGTCCCTGAACCTCCCTGAGGCTATCCGGATATGATCTGTGGTCAAAAACCACAGTCAAATCGCCTAACTCATACTTGTACGGCGTTGAACACATAGGCCCTAACTTGACGAGTTTCGGATGATCTAGAACATCGTAAACCATGTAAATTTGGTGTAGCTGTAAAGCTGACTTCATAACGATTCCAAAACACTATAAATTTGTATAGTTTAGTTGATTTTTTATAAAAATATAGCCCATGTCTCCCATATAGCCAAAATCCCATAAGCCCTGTACCTCGCATATGCGTGCTTCGCATAAGAAACCCCCATATGAGGTGCATATGCGAGGTTTAACTGTATTTTCCACATATTGCCCACGAGTTTATATGAGCAGCAAATTTTGCCATTATGCAATTTCCTGTATTCATATCAATTTAAGTATGTTTGAGTCAATTCAAACGTTTTTATCACAAAACAACTCTCCAAGGTAATCGATAACGAATCCTCACGGAAACATTTTCGTAAAAAAATATTTTGTTTCTGCAGACTCATTTTTGAACTATTCATGATTTCTTTTTCGTGATGATCATCAAATGTACACCCGAGACATTAAAGTTGAGAACAATAATTATAGTCATTGAAATAAAAAAGAAAATATGACTATTTATATTCAAATGCAAATAACCCATCAATTCTGCTTTTTAAGTAAAAATGAAACATTAGTGAAGTGCCATTTCTGCTCTTTATTTAAATTCGGGTATCACTTTCCCGGGTATTTTCGAAAAAAATATCTGTAAAAAATTGTAAATGTCCCGAAATACAAGCCGAAGTTTACATTTTTCTACCTTTTTGTTACCAATATTTTGAAATTATGCAAAAAAAAAATAATAATAATTAGAGAACCTGATCTGATTTTATTCAAAATATATTGAACGAATCAACTTGTCTGTAATTTTATTGTCAAGGTTTAATTCAGATAGTAATTATCACTGAAGCATTCACAACTAGGAATATTGTTTGCTTATATGTTGTGCAACAAAAATTACATTTTTTTGACAATCTATAAAGGTGATTTTTTTGTTACATAATTTGGAAATAAGATAAAAAATAACTAAATATTAATAAAAATTTTAACTTTTCCGGCCAAGATAAAATTGAGATTTTTTTAACATTTTTGTTTACCTTTACCAAATTGGATGAAAATTGAATTGATATAATTAAATTTTTCAAAAAGGGTTGTGCGAGAAGAATTTGTTGAAGATTATTCGAGAAACTACAGTTTGAAGTTATAAATTTATAAAGTACTTGAGCTAACTTTAGCTTAAAAGGGATAAATCTGAAAATAATATCGTTTAATTTCATTTCATTAATTTCAATTTCATATAATTGAAATCATACCATAAAGGAATGCAACCAGATTTCAAATCTCGCTTCAAATGTTTGATGAATTTGAGTTGCGATTTCATGAAATAGTGTTTCAAGGTAAAAAGCGTTAGAAATTGGACTTTTACAGTTCAATGATAATCTTTTTATTCACAACTTGAAAATACTTGTCTGGAATAAGTTATTTGCCATGAAAAACATTATTTCTGCAAGATTTTTTTTTTTCGTTTCAACTTTATGTTCACTTAAACAAAATTTGAAGCAAGTTTATGGTTGTGGAGCATAGATTTTCTCTGTCCAAACAATTTGATTAAAAAATACTTCACACCAAAAAATACCTATAATATTTTTTTTGATTTGATACGATATGAAAGAGAGCTGTTCCATCCAATTTTGTTGAACAATATTTAAACAGACATATTGAGACTGGATCAGAATAACTTTCATTAAATTTCAAATTTCCTTGGAATTTCGGGATTTCCCGGGAGATTTGTTGAAAATTTCCCGTTTCCCGGGAAGTTTTGGACTCCGGGAAATTGGACACTCTACTTTGAAAAAGGTTAACAAACATAATTTTGAAAAAAAAAAACACCTGGTCACATTTTTTGTAAATTGATTTTTTTTGTGTGATTTTTTGAGAGCGTACCTATTTTTTCTAAATGTTCCTTACTTATTTTTTCTCGAAACGTCAAAAAGCAACACATGATAGAAAGATCACGACAATTTGCAGTGTCTTGCGAACCTTCGTGGTGAACGGACACTAGAGCTGCGGTATTTTTTACTACCTAAGCTCAGAGTTATTTCAAAACAAAATTCACAGTCTTTTTAAAGACTACCTGAGTTATTTTCCAAAATTCTAAACAGTCTTTTCAAGACTAACCCCACCTGAAATTTTGTTGTATTTTACAAACAAAGCCATCTTTTAAGAGAACTTTGCTTGCAAAATGCGTCAAAACAAAGGTAAACGCAAATCTTCTGAAGATTTGGTCGTTACGTCGGTGAAGCGTTTGAACGCTAAACCGGCTAACGGAAACAGAAAAAGAAAACAGCCTCTTCTGAGGTCTGATTCTGATTCTGAATGTGAGGTCAATCCTCCAATTCCATTGACAAACAGTTTCGGTGTTTTATCCGAAACTGATGACAAGGAACCTTCTCCTCGTACTGAGCCTTCTGCCGTCGAGAAACGAGTAAAGGCTCCGCCAATTGTTGTGACTTCCGTCTCCGATTTGGCCAGCTTTCGAACGCAACTGAAGAATTGCAAGGAAACTTGCAATTTGAAAGTTTCGTTCCAGCTTGGTCGAAGAGGAGAATGTCGCTTGTTGACGGAATCTTTACAAGATCACCAAACTTTTGTTGGTTATTTGAAAAACCACAAACACAATTTCTACACGTATGAGACCAAGAATGCTCGTCCATTCAAGGTGGTCTTGAAAGGTCTCTCCAACGACTTGTCGGTAGATGAGATCAAAAACGAACTTAAGGTGTTGCTTGGCTTTGCCCCATCCCAAGTAATACCGATGAAGAAAAAATCAAACGGGAATATTTCTCGCTTTGGTTTGACTTCACAATTTTATCTGATTCATTTCAACAGAAATGAAATCAACAATTTGAAACTTTTGGACAAAGTTCAGTTTTTGTTCCATGTACGGGTAAAGTGGGAGCATTTTAAGAAACATGGCGGTAATGGCCAGAATCTGACCCAGTGCCGGCGTTGCCAGGCATTCGGTCACGGTACTGATCATTGCGCCATGGTTCCAAAATGCATGGTTTGCGGGGATTCTTCTCACGACAAGGACAATTGTCCCGTGAAAGAAGTCACCCAATTTAAATGTGCAAATTGTGGTGGAAATCACAAATCAAATTTCTGGGATTGCCCCATCAGAAAAAGGTTTTGGATTCTCGTGCTAAGCATCAGCCGAAATCCAAACCGAAATTTTCTCAAAGTCAGGTTGTACCTGCATCTTTAAATCAAACGTTCGTGCTGTCTCACTCGAACAATTCTAGAAATACCCCTACCGTGGAAAAGTTAGGTAACAACAATGGCATTTCTTATGCTAACGTCGTTTCGGGTTCATCCACGAATTTTAAATCCTCTACCATGCTTCCTGAAATTGGGCAGGTACCTCAAATCTCATTTGAAAATGTTTCTGCTGGCAACGCTTTGGGATCTTCTGACCTCGGCGATGTTACGTTTGAAAAAATGACTTTTTTGCAAAACTCACTGTTTGGTTTGATTCAAACAATGAGTAATGCTACATCCATGATGGAAGCAATCCAGATTGGATTAAAATTTGCGAATGATGTTGTTCTTACCCTGAAGTTTAATCATGGATCTAAGTAATTCCATCAATATTATGAATTTTAATGCTCGCTCTTTAAAAGCGAAAGAAAATGAATTTTTCAACTTTTTACGAGTTCATAACGTGCACGTTGCTGTTATAACCGAAACATTTTTAAAAACTGGCACTTATTTGAAAAGTGATCCAGATTATAAAGTTATAACTAATAACCGAATGAATCGAAATGGCGGTGGAGTTGCAATAGTTATCCACCGTAGTATGACTTATAGCACGTTACGTGACTTTAAGTTAAAAGTTATTGAAAGTTTGGGCATTGAACTTGAAACTTCTTTTGGGAAAATTATGATTGCAGCTGCATATTTGCCATTCCAATGCACTGGGGAAAATAAAAATTATTTCAAAGGGGATTTGAATAAACTTACTCGGCATAGATCTCGATTTTTGATCATCGGTGATTTTAATGCCAAACACCAATCTTGGAATAATTCAAAAGTAAATTCCAATGGTAAAATTCTGTTCAGAGATTGCACTTCTGGTCTTTATTCGGTTTTATACCCGAATGGGCCAACTTGCTTTTCTTCTGTTAGAAATCCATCAACAATTGATTTGGTTTTGACAAATCAAAGTCAGTATTGTGGTCCTTTAGTGACTCATACTGATTTTGATTCTGATCACCTTCCAGTAACTTTTTCACTTTCTCATGAAGCAGTTACCAGACCCAATAGTTCTGTGTTTAATTACCACAAAGCTAATTGGGACAGGTATCAGCATCATATTGAGAATAATTTAAATCATGATTTTGTTTTAGAAACCAAAGCTGATATTGATTCAGTCTTGGAATCTTTAACTAATGCAATTTTGGATGCTAGGAATATTGCTATTCCTAAAGTCCAAGTCAAATTTGATTCTCCCATTATTGATGACGATCTTCAGCTTCTGATTCGTCTGAAAAATGTTCGCCGAAGACAGTATCAACGTTCTCGTGATCCTGCACTGAAGCGAATTCAAAAAGATTTGCAAAAGGTTATTGACCACAGATTCACTCTTTTGCGAAATGAAAAGTTCGCAAGAGATGTCGAACAAATTAAACCTTATTCCAAACCTTTTTGGAAACTTTCAAAGGTTCTTAAGAAACCTCAAAAACCCATCCCTTCTTTAAAAGATGGTGATAATATTCTATTAACTAATGGGAAAAAGCTCAAAAACTTGCTCAGCAGTTTGAGAGTGCTCATAATTTCAACTTGAATGTTTTGAGTCCTATTGAAGATCAAATTTCAATAGAATTTCAGAATATTGTTGAACAAGAATTTTCATCAGATGAAGTTTTTAATACGGATCTGAATGAAATAAAATCTATTATCAAAAAATTTAAAAATATGAAAGCCCCTGGTGAGGATGGCATTTTTTACATTTTAATTAAAAAATTACCAGAAGTAACTTTAAGTTGCTTGGTCAAAATTTTCAACAAATGTTTTGATTTGGCATATTTTCCCAGTAGTTGGAAAAATGCCAAAGTAATTCCGATTTTGAAACCGGATAAAAATCCTGCTGAAGCCTCAAGCTATCGGCCCATTAGTTTGCTTTCATCTATTAGTAAATTATTCGAAAGAATAATTCTTAATAGAATGATGACGCACATTAATGAAAATTCAATTTTCGCTGATGAGCAGTTTGGATTTCGCCTTGGGCATTCAACTACTCATCAGTTGTTGAGAGTTTCAAATTTAATTCGAAGCCAAGGGTTTCCAGCATGGCCTCAGACTGGCAAGTAATTAATAATTACTTTGATTTTTAGCTGGTAATTAGGTAATTCTTTAATTACTTATTAATTCATGGTAATTAGGGTAATTTAAAGTAATTATTTCGTAATTAAAGTAATTTTTGAGTAATTACAGTAATTGATTTTTTTAAATTGTACTTTTTCAACGAAACTATTTACTTTTTATATATATTCTATTATAACAGAATCTTATTAATTTCCAATAAAAGTGAAACACAAAGATTACAATAACTGATTCTGTATGTAGAAGGCCTTATTCGCCATATTTTTCTCCTAAAACTCACCTAAAATGTATTTTTATCATGTTGTTTATCGAACTGATTAACAATGAAAGGCCATGATAAACCCAGTGAAAAATGTTTTTTGAATCCGAAATCTATTCATTTTTATTAAGTTATTATAAAAATCGATATCTTAAGAACACCAAGCTGCTAACGGAAATCTAGTACCACTGTCGCGCCCGGAAGTCCCGGGGCCCCCCTGACCACAAGTCTTTGGAGGCGTGGAACAGGGACAACCCGTCGGTTCTTCCGGGGTGCCTGGGAAAGATCAAGAAGAACCCACGGGAAGTCCGGGAGACTCGGGGCCCCCCTAACCACAAGTCTTTGGAGGAGTGGAATAGGGAACACCCCCGGGCTCCCGGTTTACCGGTGGAAGAGGACGCAAAAAGGGGGTTTAACCCCCTGTTCCCTGGGAAGAAGCAAGGAGACGGCCCAGCAGGCCCAGCGTTGGAGGTGCAGCTACGACAACAAGCGGCGATTACCTCACTCGGCAACTTCTACGGAGATCAATACGGACATCGAGCACAACGGACCGAGCATCACCACAAAACACAATCGTGTTTTTTAGGCCTAGAATAACAAATTTTATTTAATTTTTACCAACGGGAGCGAATGACCCATAGGGTTAAAGTTCCCCCAATAAAATCAACAACAACAACAACATTATAAAAATATGTTTCTTTTTTTTTTGCAAGAACTATATTAGAATCGATTAATTTTTTATGCTTTTCCTTCTAATAGGCAGTCAAAATTATTTGAAGTTTTTGTGGATCAAATATTTAAAACCAAAATGTTTTTAATTATCATTGAAATAACCAAAGTTTTCAAGTGATGGCCATTTCAAAATCAATAAAAATAAAAATATGTTTTTTTGATATTTTTTCATCATCTATTCAGCAGCAGCATTCTTCAGAAATTGGCAGTCCTGTAATATCTTTCTATTAAGAGATTAGCTATTTTCCCGAAAAAATTCCAAATATTTCTGAGACAAATGTTTCAATGCTAAAAATCAAACTCAGTGAAATTAAAATCAACTAATATTCAGATGCAATTGAATCCAATGTTAATGTCACGTTCCACATTAACTGTATTTTCAGTAACAGATTTTTAAAATTTGCTTCAGAAAAAAGTGCAAAGTAACGTCAAACCAATGTTTGAAAAAAGGTTTGAAAACTTAACGATATTTTGATGAATTTCACAATTCTCAAGAAGAGCCGCTGCAAATATTTGTCAAAGTTTTTGTTTAGCTGAAATAATCAGGGGGCCTTTTTTACAACAAATTCTATATATTAATGACATTCGACTTTGGAAGCTGAGAATATTATTGAAATTCATATATTGAAGTAAAACAGTACAATTTTTTTTTCTTT
The DNA here is from genome assembly GCF_015732765.1 of Culex quinquefasciatus. Taxonomy (NCBI): domain Eukaryota; kingdom Metazoa; phylum Arthropoda; class Insecta; order Diptera; family Culicidae; genus Culex; species Culex quinquefasciatus. The sequence continues at coordinate 75,609,855 of NC_051862.1, read as the reverse complement.
TATGACAAACATGACTTCAAAAAAACGTAAGTCATCTTAAATAATCTTCATTTGCAATTGACTGATAAGGGTTCGGTTGATTGAAACGTGAACATTAAGGAAATTTCGAATCAGATAATGAACAGGTTAAATTGGCCATGAAACAATCATTATTGTTCATAACCAGCGTTTTTTTTAAAGGTCCTATAAGCTATTGTGTTTCATATGTTTATAAGACTTATTGAAAAAAACTCTAGATATTGCGCAGTTCCCACTAACTTGGAATTCGCACTAATTTATTGCTATCGATTGCACTTTTGCGACTTGTCAAACTGGCTTGGAAAATTTCAAATTTTCTAAAAATGATCAAAGCGAGCCGAGGTTACCCGCTTGTTTTTCAGCTTTCAATAGCAATTTTGAAGTGTGGAAGTCTAGTTTGGTGGAAAATGCGACTGGAAATGTAAATAAACAACAGCTGGTTGCCTAGTTTTTCAAACTCTTGTTGTCAAAAGTGCGAGAGAAAAGTGCGGGCAAAATCCAAGTTACAGTGCAAGGATCAATATCAATTGAGCTTCTTATTTTTTACCGAAAAATTGTATGATTAAAAACGAATGTCAATTTTATAATAAAATAAAAAAAATCAAACTCGCTGTATAACTATATACATAACTCAATTAACTCGCTGTAGGATAGCATAAACATCACTCAAAGTTTCAGCGCCCTCTAGTTAGGAGCATTTTTGACATTTGATCGCCTATATCTATTTTCAATAAAAATATTACGTGAAAAAACAAAGTAAACAGAATAATTATTGAAAGAGCTATCGAATGATCTATTTATAAATAATTTAGTTTTGAACCGTAGAAATGAATACTTAAATATAAATAAAATGTTTTTTATCGTAGTGAAAAGTAATTAAGTAATTTGTGTAATTAATCATTCTGGACCAGTAATTTGAGTAATTAATTGGCAGACTGGCAAGTAATAAACGCTTCTGGAAACCCTTGTTCGAAGCAACAAATCTGAGGGCTATTCTACTGGCGCTGCTCTTCTAGACATAGAAAAAGCATTTGACAGTGTTTGGCATAAAGGTTTGATTGCGAAATTGAAAAGGTTTAATTTTCCGATTTATATCGTGAAAATTATTCAAAATTATTTGACGGATCGTACTCTGCAGGTATGTTATCAGAATAGCAAATCTGATCAACTACCTGTACCTGCTGGCGTCCCTCAAGGAAGCATTTTGGGTCCAATTTTATACAATATTTTTACTTCTGACTTGCCTGATTTGCCCCCAGGATGTCAGAAATCACTTTTTGCTGATGACACAAGCATCTCCGCCAAAGGCAGAAGCCTTCGTGTCATCACAAGAAGATTACAAAAAAGCTTGGATATTGTTAATTCTTATTTGAAAGAATGGAAAATTACTCCAAATGCTGCAAAAACTCAACTTATTATTTTCCCTCACAAACCAAGGGCTGATTTTCTTAAACCAAAAGTCATCACATTATAAAGATGAATGAGGTAAATTTAAAGTGGGAGGATCAAGTGAAATATCTTGGACTTGGTTTTGACAAAACCTTACTTACAAGGATCACATTGAAAGTATCCAGGTTAAATGTAACAAATATATTAAATGTTTGTATCCACTTATAAACAGGAATTCTAGACTTTGTCTCAAGAATAAACTGTTAATTTATAAACAAATTTTCAGACCTGCCATGCTTTATGCTGTGCCGATCTGGACAAGCTGTTGCTTAACCAGGAAGAAAAAACTTCAGAGGATTCAGAACAAAATTCTGAAAATGATTCTGAAACTTCCTCCCTGGTTCAGCACCAGTGAACTTCATCAATCAGCCGAAGTTGACATTTTGGATGTTATGTCCAATAAGATAATTGATTCATTTCGACAAAAATCATTGCAGTCTTCAGCTGCATTGATCCGCTCTTTATATAGTTTATAAGTTAGTTTTAAGGTATCCCTTTTCCCTTTTGTACATGTAGGACCTCCTACATTTGAAATCACTGAATAGCGAAAGCTACAATATTTCATGAATAAATGAAAGTTGCTAGTATTTAAAATTGAGGTGAAAAGTCATCGTTTGTGATTGGACACTCAATAATATTTTAACTGAATGAATGTACATGGAAAAGAAATTTGAATAAATATAAATTAAAAAAAAAAAAAATCACGACAATTTGTAATCGTTTTACGTTTTTTTCAACCCTGTTTACTATTGAAATTGTTCAACCATATATGTTTTTACTGTTACTGTTACTGAAACGCTTCTCATGCACTTGTTATGAAAAATCATGAACTTCTACATGCGTCTTGCCCTTTTTGTAGCCAATTCTGGAACCGGTCACAGTAGGTCAGAATTGATTGTTTTATTAATTGGACACCAGTGGTAGGCTACTCTGTTGAAATCATAACGTTTGAAATGCAACATGCCAAAATTACTGGACCTTCCACCGGAACATGGTTCCTGTGTCCAATTCTGTACTGTCTTATCTTGGAAGATCTTTACACGTCATATCTTGGCAAGAGCCGACATTTTCCGTAATAACAAGATTCTGTAGTAAAATTTGTCTGCCCATAATTGATCATATTTGCAAAAATGTATGGTTTTGCCTTCCTCACCTCACTGAGGCAAGGCTATAAAATCACTCGAAAAATGAACTTCTTAAATACACCTCCTAGATATACCTTCACGTATACCTACACCCAAAATTCAGAATCGAGATAATCGTTCTCTCAAAATTTATTGAGGGCTCAGTGCCAAAATCGATAGAATAATGGTACCAACTCACACCATCATAACAAATGAGTTCATTCGTTAGTTGAATCAATAAATCTCCAACAAGTGTCATACATCGACTTCTGACTTCTCAATGGTCACCAAGCTGTGGTGGCCGAGGCAGCTAAGTCATTGGATTGGTTTGTCAAAGGTCTCTGGTTCGATTCCCGTTGTCGACACTTTTGGTTTTTTGTTTGACGGATGAACTTTTTTTGCAAAAACCTCGAGAGAATAGTTCTATCGCCCATCTCGAGCTGTGTTCTCTGCGTCCGTGAATGGTATCACTATTCTCTCGACTCGAGACCATCATTCTCTCGGACTAGCGCTACCAGTTTTGGGTGTATCGAATCAGAATCAAATTCTGAACAAATGTCTGTGGGGATGTGTGTAGACATGATTTTTTTTCCGCACGATTATCTCAGAACTGGCTGAACCGATTTTGGCCGGATCCGCCTTATTCTGTTCGTTTTGGGGTCCCCTAAGACCCTAATAAATTTTATTCTGTTTAGTAAAGTATTTAAAAAGTTATGCCAAGAAAAACATTTTTGTAGATACAAAAAAAGGGTGATTTTTTGCATAACCTCAAAAGGCCGGGTCTTTTTGTTTACGTGCGAGAGTCGCGCCAGATGCTAAACGCCCGGTTGCCGCATTGCTTCAAATGAGAGTCTGCATGTTTTCTGGAAAAGTCTGTATCAGGTATATATTTTTTTTCATAATATTATTTTCATTATTGAGGAAGGCACCAATTACCTAATGGTGGATTAAGAAACGTTTTTTAGAAAACATCAAAATATGAATATTTAATAAATTATCGCTAATAGGGTCCTAAAGCCCCATGTAATTTTGTTTGTAAAAAGGTTAAAAATAACACGATTAAGAACCATTTTTATACATTAAATAAAAATAAATTGTCAAGACAACTTTTTTGATGGATCAACAATGGTGCCCTCGGAACGAGCTGTCAAGTAGGACCTTTTTCTGTCAAGAAGAGCCGCGAAGTTAATTTTAAATCCTTTGCTGTCGTACAAAGGATAACTGTACTCTGAAAAATAAGCTTTATCGTTGTGAACAATAAGGACCCAATTGAATAAAAACAACGGGTACAAGCCTAACCAAATCCATATTTCAACCTAAACATTTTTTTTAATTTAGAACCTGATGTTTTTCAATGAAAATACCGCACTATAATTGCTCTATTTTGAATAGACTCTAACCGCACTTTTCCCCCAATTTCTATAACTCTCTTCGTTACCAAAACTTCCAGCTGTGTGCACCCCGACCGATTTTTCGTAGCATAAATATTAGCAATCTCCCCTCAAAGGGTAGGAGAGGAGTAGGGGGCCGAGCAACAAACATTCCAGCTGAGCTTCAAAAAGCAAACATTAAGCCGATTTCCAACAAAAGCGGGGTAGAGAAAGGAAAAAACGTGGAAAACTGCTCTCTAACGATGGGAATCCGAAATTTACGCACTGTGAAACGAATAAAAATGATGTCAGCAGGAGCAGCAACAACAGAAAAAACAGCATTTTTGCACTCGGTGAGCACGTGGAATCCAATTATTCCGTGCTCAACTCTATATGAGCCCTCCAGCCAACGATGGGTGGCTGCTGCTGGGAGGAAACTCTAGGTGGTTTCAACGGTTTTCCACATCTGGTTGCAATGTTGGTGGGAAAAAAATAGAAACGCTGAACCGGAAGAGTGATGAAACTAGCTTTCCATAAAATGGGTTTGGAAAATGTTTGTTGGCGGGAGAAAAACTGGTTCGAATAGGCTTGATTTTGATGGGTTAGTTGAGGGATTGACGGTCAGCTAGTTTTTTTTGTCAATGGAAATGATTCAATGGATAACGACTGCCATTAAAAAAAATCGTTTGTAGTCCTTTTTTGATTCAGTGTCATGGAATCGATTTGATTTCTAAAATGAAATCATTTTGACAGAGAATGTGTTTATACAAACTAAATAAAAACCAAGCTTTGTGGATATCACAATGATGTTTAACTTTGTCACCTTTATCTACATTTATCGCGCTACCCGGAAAATTTAACATCCAGCTTACGTTGCGACGACATTTATGAATAAATATTTTTGTTCATTCACAGTGCAAAAAAAAAGATTCAAAAAGGATTGTTCTGTGCGGCCACAGAAGAAAACAGAAGCCGAGCTGAAAAGTGAGCAGCTTGTGCCGGCAAATCCACCCATTCACAAAATTTCATGCTTTTATTCATCGCGCGGGAGCACGTTTCGTGCATTGTGCGGGACTGACATTAATATAATTTCATTTTTAATATTTATTTATCATTCTTTTTTTTCTCGTTGGCTTTCGAGCGTAACACTTTATGCTCTGTTTCTTCACCGATCACGAGTTGGGGGTGACATCTTTGCCATTCAGCACAAGTTTCCACTCGAATCTCACGCCGTGAACTTGGAAGATGTGAAAAAAAGGAGGTCGCCACCTTGACACTTCCAGCAGTGGAGGGTTGTAGAGAAGGATTTTGGGTTTAAATTTACAAAAAAAGCTTTCTTGCGAATTCACTAAAACCACTTTGAAATATAAAATGATTTTAACATTTGGGTAACTCTCCGCGAACTCGATTTACGTGAAACTTTGTCCTAAGGGAAAACCTTTGTCCCTGCACACACTGAGCATTTTTTAATTGTTTTTTTTTTGTTTTTAAATTACATGATTAAATAATTGATGAAATTGAGATTTCAGAATACCTAAGCATTTAAGAACTTTGCATGCATTTATAAACTTTGAAAAATATTTGCATCAGCCAGAGTAAAAACAAGGTTTTTTATGATAATCATAAACAAACCTGGCAAGGTGGCAGTGCGTGGCCGAATGGTTACGCTGTTCGCTTTGTAAGCGGATGATTCTGGGTTCGATTCCCATCTGCTGCAACCTTCCATCGGATGAGGAAGTAAAATGTCGGTCCCGGCCTTGGTTGTTAGGCCGTTAAGTCATTCCAGGTGTGGGAGTCGTCTCCATGCCATAAGTACAAACAACACACTAAACCAAGCCTACTCCGGTGGAATCGCTGGCGGCGGTTGGACTCGCAATCTGAAGGTCGTCAGTTCAAACACTGGGGTGGAAGGTTCCTTGGAGTAAAAAGAGGTTTGGGTGCTCTCCCCATTCAAGCCTTCGGACTCCTAGGTTCGAGCAGAAACTTGCAATAGAGACCACAAAAGACCCGGGGGTCGTTAATGTGGATGGTTTGTTTTTTTTTTATTTTTCATTGACAAACCTTTCACTTATCATGCAGAACCTTGGAATTTAAAAATTTGCTGACACGGAACTTTGTTTTTTACTCAATTAAGGTAACCCCATACATGTAGAAAATCACAAAATGTCATATTACAGAATATTTGTTAAATCCACTCAAAAGATGATTATTAATCACTCCTGAAAGTTTAATGAAGATATTTTATGACTAAACTGAGTAAGAGACAATATATTCTCAAAATTTTGCCTTGCGCAAAGCGGGCTGTCAAACTTTGTAGGCGTTTTTCTCTAAACCCCGAGTTGATTTACGGGTGCCATGATATCTCGAGATGAGACAGACCAAATTGGCTGAAATTTTAGGTGAAGACTCTCAAGATGTATCCCGTTTGCATGACGAAGCTCAATTTTGAAAATTTGCTTTTTTAAAAATTACTTTTCTCTCATCTTTCTTATATTTTTTTTCTTTCACATCTTTCGACTGAAGATGTAATTTTTAAAACATCAATAAAATTACGCAAATGATTTTGTATAGATGAATTCAAATAAATACTTACTAACTTTACTTTTAGTTCAGAAATATGCTGGAAAGCTTGCAACAATATTTTAGAAGCAAGATTTTTGTCATTTTTCGAAACTATTTCAAATTGAAGGAATGCTAATATCTCTTAAATATTCCAACGAGTTTTATAAATAAAATAAAAATTTCAAAAATATTTCAGAAGTAGTATTTTCAAGAAGAACCACTAATATTTGAATGAATGGAATAATTCACAAAATCATTACGACAGTCAAGAAAAAGAACTTTAAAAAAATAAAAACTTAAAACAAATTAGAGGTTCAGGTTTTTTTTTGGCAAAACTGCTCATTTTTGAAAGAATGGAAAAAAACTCACAAAAATAGGAAGAAAAGGTTGTTTATAAAATAAAAATAAACTTCCAAAGTCGAACTTTTGTTTTAAGGAACTGCTCAAACATGAGCAAGTATGGAAAAACTCACAAAAATATTTCGACAAACAAGAAATTGTTGTCTTTAAATGTAAAAATTTACTTCAAAATATTTTGGAGGTCAAACTTTTTATTCAAAGAACTGCTTATGTTTGAAAGAATTGAAAAAGTTACAAAAAATATGTTGAGAATCAATAAAGGTTGTTCTTAAAAATATATATTAAACTTCCAAAATATTTTAAAGTCGAACTTTTTTTTGGAAGAAATGCTCATGTTTTGATGAATGGAAATCTGTTTACTTAAAGGAAGGATAAACCAAGGATAAACACACAGAAAAAATCAGATTTGTTTGTATGATAATATTTTTTAAATTTTTTTAAGAAGTTTGTAATAATAATTATTTGTTTATTTTTTCAAATTTGACCATTTGTTTTTCGACGTTTTTTCCATTCGACCTTTTGTACATTCGACCTTATGTCTTTCCATTATTATTTTTCCATTTGGAAAAATCCCATGAGTGCAAGAATTAATTATTTGTGTAATTTAACTAAACAAAAACAGTAAAGACTAACATTACAAAAGTGCTTTGAATTCTTTATCACGCCTTCTTGGAAAGTTTGTATTATGATTAAAATTTTTAATTTATTTTTGCAGTAGTTTTTATGCCAGTGTAATTTCTCTTCATTTTACAACTTAATTTTATCATATTTTTTAAATTTTTGAGTGGCTCTATAAAAAAATACCAATTATAAAACGAAAATACCAATCTTCAATGTTTACTGGAAGATTATTCAGGACATTTTCTTGATTTCGAAAAAAACATGGTCAGGGATCAGCACATGTAGGAAGTTATCTTAAAAATAAAAAGAAATGAAGATTTTTTTCTCTTAATCTTTTCACAATAACTATAATTTGGAAAACGATGAACTTTTTCTCAAAAAAAGGTAAGTTCTTATTGATTGCAAAGAAGATTGAACATAAAAAATGTTTTGATTTGTTTTTTTTTTGCATACAGTTCAATTTTTTAAACATTGATTATTTTAACAAATACATAACTCAGCGGCAACAATGAAGCCATACTTTTAATGATTCAAAAGTTTCATATTCTAGTCCTCTAAAACAATTTTTTTACATTTTTACACCTAAAAATTAAAACCCTTTTTAAACATATCTTGAAAATAAGATTATCAATCAAGCTTTACATTTGAAAAGGTTAGAATCCATTGCGCAAATTTGGAACATTCGAGACTGTATCACTGTGCAACACAAACAAAAACAAAGGGGGGGGGGAAGTACCGTAACCACCGTGTGACACAGAAACTCATTTTCCGAGAAGCGGTTGCAGCAACAGACGGGAAAAATCTGCGGTGAAACTCAAACCCAAAATGGCCAAGCAGAAAATAAAGAGTGCAACACAAATGTGTACCACAACAATAACCAGGGGTGGAGGTGGGAGTTGCAAAATTCCTTTTATTATGTTTGAAATAGTTGGTTCTTTGGAGATGAGGTCGGTGAAAATCAGTGTCACGGTGAGAGTGGCTTCTAAAACTTAAGGCTTAGGTGATGAACTTGTACGATTTATTGTAAAATTTAAATTCACAATTTCCACCATCAAAATCCCATAAACGTCAGCCCTCCTACACAGCTTCCTACAGTATCGATTTCCAGCGAGAAAAGCGTTGAAAAAACGTCCATGAATTTTCCAGCGGCCCCCATCATCAACTGCACTCCCAATGGAAGAGGCAGGCAGCGAATAAAATCGAAAAAAAATCCTCGTAAAACCCAATCGATACCTTCACTGACTAGCTGGATGAAGTTCGTATTTCCCCTTTCTCAACCGTGGCTAGATTCCTATCACAAATCCCCACCCGTTTTTTCGTAAATCAAGCTCAACGGCGAGGGATTTGAACGCATTTTTTTTGTTGCAAAATGCAGTCGGATTGATGTGGCACTGCAATAAAAATTTACAACGTTTTGCTTTCAGGAGGACGGCTTCAGCGAAGAGTGAAATGAAAATTCAAAACCACACCCAATCCATTTGTCAGATGGAAACAGTACATCTGTCTCTCCGGGAAATGGCCATTTGAGTGCAAGTTCAGTTGCAGCTGCAGTAACAGCAGCAGGGAATTCCAATGTAATTTGGAGGAGACATCTTCTAGAATTAGATTTTCAGATCAGGATTACAAATTAATCACTCTTTGGAGGGCGGATGTGGTTACCAAAAAATATTCTTTTAAGACAATAATTGTTGCTAAAATTGAAACTAAATTGTAAACTTTAACCCAATCACAAACAAATTCTAGATGTACCCAGAACTACTCCAACCAATTAACAATGATTCAAAACTAATTTCTTCCCCTTCGTGACCGATTCCCTGGTCACGTTGCTTTCAACGAAATTGCCTGGTCCTAACCCTGAGTGGAAACCTTTTGCCTGAAAAGGCATCACTGAGCTGAGCACTTTTCCGGAGCACGAGTTGTGGTGCGTAACATCATTTAGTTAAATGCAAACCATTCACCCTAAAAGGTTACCAGGAGTGGAGGTTGAAATTAGCAAAGTTCGGAAAAGGACTTGTTTGAGCCGGGTTGGAGGAAACGACGACGCCGGTTAAACAGTTGAAGCTGGAAAATGGCTCTCCGGGGGTCGATTTTGAAGAAGACCACCAGCCTGGATCGAGTTTAAACTGAGTGTTTTGATTAGTTGAAATTTGCATTTATGAATCCACAACTTCTTTGAATAAACAAAAGTATTTTTTCGAAAATACTCAAAAAAAGTTTTACCAAAAACACAAAAAATCAAATTGAAAATTTTCAACAGTGCTTTTGAGGTTAGGTCAAGCTAGAAACTGTGTGTAGCACACATAAACTCATTCATTTACTGGTCCCTGAACCCCCTTCCACCAGGAACCAGAGTAAATATTATGCTAATTGCTGTTTCTCATCAGACCAAAGAAGCAAAGTTGCGGTGCTGGTGGTGACCGACAGTTCTAGTTGAACCAGTGTGGGTTTGCCCCGGTTTCGAAAGCAAACTTGTTTACATTTTCAGTTTATTTTTCGGGTGGAGCTCAACTGGTTGATTAACTGCAATCGATAAAAGTTCGCCAAAAAATCAATGCCGCGTGCGTGTTTTGCTCAAATTCATCACGATGAATAAAACTATAAGCTCCTCAAAGCACCCCCCAAATCGTTCTGTTATTGTGTGGCGGGTTCTTGGAAATAATTCACATCGACTTTGAGCGAAACTAAACCCCACCCCGTTTCGAATTCAAATCAACGATCCAGCCATAAATCCGCTTCCACATCCGCTATAAAGTTGACGTCCTTAAGCGCTGGCATTAGTCTTGGTGGCTGCTCCTTTTGAACGGCAGTGTTGCCAACAAAAGTGTTTTTTTTTTTAGAAAAATCACAAAAAACATTTAAATTTTCAAAAAATAGTTCACATTTTTCATAAATATTAAAAAGCCATTTAAAAATGTTACTGTCCACCACCCACAAAAGTGAGTTTCACCACAAGCCCCAATTTGAAGCGTGAAATCGGGTGTGCTGCACGTGCCAGCTATAAGCCATGCTCGTGTTGAATCGATGAACCTGTCCCACGCTACGGGTTTTCCCTTCCCTAAATCGGCGGTGTGCAGCACCATCCAGCAGCCCCAGACGTGCTTGCCGATGCTTCAATAAATTAGGGATTGCAATTGCGATTTCCCAATTTGGTCGGGCACTAATGGCAGCGACTTGTGGATTTGCTGGGTAGATTCGGGGATGAGAGGGATGAAATATGCATGTTTTCAAGAAGTTTAGTGATCAGTGGAATAAGATAGTCAGTATCAAGTAAGAATTGGAAAAAAAACGTTTGCATTCATTTACGCATTCAATCAGTTATAAAAGAAAACTTTAGACAGAATATGAAAAAACAGCTTTTCTTAAATTTGATACTTTTAACTTTTTAATTTGACTTTTTTATTTTATGAGGCCTTTTCATATTTTATTTCAGATTTTAGTCAGTGGGTAATTCTCTACCAACTCACACGAAATCGGTAAAAGTTGCCTTGACCCCTCTTCGATTTGCGTGAAACTGTGTCCTAAGGGATAACTTTTGTCGCTGATCACGAATCCGAGGTCCTTTTTTGATAGGTGACCCCTTCAATTTTGAACATTGAACAATATTTCCTGAAACGGTGATGAGATAGAAAGGTCAAAGGGACTTTTATGTAAAATTAGACGCCCATTTGATGGCGTACAGAATTTCCATATTTTTATCGAAAAACACTAAAAACGTTTAAAATCCTCCCATTTTCCGTTACTGACTGTAAAATTTTGAACATTTTTGGCGGTACTTTTCGAATGACCCAGAAGGGTCATTTAGAACAAATTTTTCATTTTAAAATTTCGTATTTTTTCTAACTTTGTAATGTTCTACAGTGTAGAGCAGATTACAAAAAAAAAATATATAGATAGGTTTAAACATCACGAGTTATCGCGATTTTACGAAAAAAAAGTTTTGAAAAAGTTACTTTTTGCGTTTCTCTTTGTTTCGCCGTCCGTGTCTGTCGCAGGTGACCATGAACAGCCATGATCGATGACGACCAACTTTTTCAAAACTTTTTTTTTCGTAAAATCACGATAACTCGTGATGTTTATAAGCAAACCCCTTATGTTTATATTTCAATTTTTTTGTAATTGTCTGCTCTACAACTTTGTAGAACATTGTTACACTCTAAAAAATAACCCTGCAAAGTAAAAAAAAAACACGAAATTTTAAAATGAAAAATTTTGTTCTAAATGAAAAAATGACCCTTCTGGGTCAATGTTGATTCGAAAAGTACATTAAATTTCCCATAAAATGACATGTTCCAAAATTTTTTACAGTCGAGTAACGGAAAATGGGAGGATTTTTAAAACGTTTCAAGCGTTTTTTTCGATAAAAAAAATATGTTTTTTCGGAATTCTGAGTACGCCATCAAATTGGGCGTCTAATTTTACATAAAAGTCCCTTTGACACCAAATTTCTATCTCATCACCGTTTCAGGCTGTAAATTATTGAAAAATACCTCTTTTTTCGCATGTTCAAAAATTGAAGGGGTCGTACCGCCCCTCCGTCACGAGATATCAAAAAACGGACCTCGGATTCGTGATCAGGGACAAAAGTTATCCCTTAGGACACAGTTTCACGCAAATCGAAGAGGGGTCGGGGCAACTGCTGTGTGAGTTGGCGGAGAATTACCCCACTACAATAGGTTGTAACAATTAAGGATATATTGAAGAACATTAAAAAAATCAATTAAAGCAATTTTGAGCTTTTGAAAAATTGGAAAAAATATATTTCCAAAATTCATTGATATTTGCCAATTTGTAAAAGAGTAAAATATAATAAGTGTAATGACGAATCTGGCAGCACTGACTAAATCAATTAACAATTACTACAAGTTCTTTTCCAAACCATAACGGCCCATTTACTTAGTTTTGCTTAATAAAAGTGTCAAAGTCATGATTCAAATAAGCAACGATTTAGTAACAGGCACGTTTTTAAACCTGAGCAACTCTCTACCAAAACGGGATATGGATTTTATTTTTTTATTTTCATTTGGCTCAAATTTTAAGGGGGCCTTCCCTATGGTCAAAGAAGCTATTTTCTGTCATTGGTTCACCCATACAAGTCTCCATACAATTTTGGCAGCTGTCCATACAAAAATGGTACGCACCCAAAGCTGGGCAGCGCTAGTCCGAGAGAATAATGGCCTCGAGACGAGAGAACAGTGGTACCATATACGGACACAGAGAACACAGCTCGAGATGGGTGAAAGAATTATTCTCTCGAGGTTCATTTGCAAAAAAAGTTCATCCGTCAGAACAAAAAACCAAAAGTGTTGACTACTGGAATCGAACCATAGACCTTTTACATACTAACCCAATGACTTAACTGCCTCGGCCATCACAGCTTGGTGACTAAGGAGTGGTCAGATGTCGATGTATGACACTTGTTAGAGATTTATTGTATCAATTAACGAATGAACTCATTTTTTTATGGTGGTGTGAGTTGGTTGAATTATTTTCTCGATTCTGGCGCTGAGCTCTCAATAGGGACGTGGCGTTGAAGTCGATAAAGTAGTCGGTTTCGATGGAGAAAAAGTGGAAAACGTGGTCTAAGAATAGCGATTGATTGAATATTCTGATCAATTTGGTGTGCAAAGTTGTAGATATTGTAGAAGACTATTGAGAAAAAAAAAATAGGTACACAGATTTTTTACCGATTTTTTAATAAACATTTTTTTAACAGAAACTTAATTTCCGATAATTCGTATTTTTTTTTATTTTCGAGATTTTTTGATATGTTTTAAGAGACAAAACCCCGCAAATTTTGAGCTATAGAGAAGTATGGTCAAAAAATCTTCCGTCGAGTTGTGATTTTTTGAAAAAATAGTGATTTTGAAATTTTACCTCAATCATTAATGTAAAATAGAATTTGCAATCGAAAAGTAAAAAGTAAACATTCGACTTGTTCAAATCATTTTTAATCATTTTTTTTTTGGAAAAGTTTGAAAAAAGCTTGTCAAAAATTCACTCCTTTTTTATTTTTTGTATAATCTTATTGGAGATCAAATAGTCAGAAATTTTGAATAAATGTACCGTTTTCGAAAAATATTATTTTATTAGCCAACTTTTTTCAAATACATCCACCGAAAGTTTTATTTTTGCGAAATTATTGAAGTTTTTGATTATTTTTTTCCAATTGTGCCCATTAGGGTGCTTAAATCCAAAATCTACTCTCTTTTCGCCTTACTTTTGAAAAAGATCTTATATATTTAGCCCTTTTGAAATGTTAATTTTTTATTTAAAATTCTGATAATATTTTCATCGTAAGACCTGAAATCAGATATTTGATATTATGCAATTTTGTTTTTTGTAATATTTTTACGGATGATTTTAAGGTTTAAACGAACATTATAGGCTAAGAAAATGATGATTTTTGGGTCAACTTGAACCTAAGGCCTAAAGTGGTTACTAAGAAGAAAATGAAAAAAAAATACATTTGTGCAAAATAAATATCCCTTTGACAAAAATAATTCTTCAAACATTTTGTCATGCTTTCATGCTAAATCTTTGAGGAATGATTTAATCACATTATTTTTCAATTAACGAGAAATTTGAAAACTTCTTCAATTTTCTGATTGAAATTAATATTATAATGTATAGTGTTATTGGATATTTGAATTCAATAGATAGAGTTTTTATTGTTGAGAAAAAGTTTTAAACATTAAATATAATGTCTCATTGTCAGGGTTTTTTTAAATTCCGAAATTGAAATTTCTGGCTCTGTGAAAATAATAACAGTTTTTGTTATTCACATTTCAAAAAATTGTCAATAAATAAATAAATTCCCTTAGGGAATAAAACAAATAAAAAAATTAACTTTCAAAAGTTTATTTTATCGGAATAATTTCAGCTTAATTAGCCACATTTCATGGTCGAATTAATGACCCTGACAAATTTGGTCAATATTATCCCATAGTTCTATTCAATTTCAGCAAAGTCCCTTAGGGGGTAAATCAAATAATAATAAAAAAAAACTTTCAAAATTTCAACTTTTTGGAATAATTTTAAATTACGGACCCCATTTCATGGTCAAAATAATGACCCCGACGAAATTGGTCAAAATTATCCTATAGTTATAGCCATTTTACGCGAAGTCCCTAAGGGGGTATATCAAATAATTAAACAAAATCAACTCTCAAAATTTCCACTTTTTAGAATAATTTTAGCTTAACGACCTTATTTCATGACCAAAATAATGACCCCGACGAAATTGGACAAAATTATCCCAAAGATCTAAGCATATTTAACAAAAGAAAAAACAATAACAGATTGTGTTATGGACACTTAGAAACTTTTCCATTTGTGCGATTTATGGTAATTTTATTTCGAAGTCAGAATACCAAACAAATAACAAAACTTGTTATAAGGAGAGTTTTTGAAATGTATATCATTTCCTCTTATTACCGAGTTATTAAACATTTTTAATATAATATTACTTTAATACCAAATCTTGTTATATCATCAGAAACTGTTATTATTTTTTCTTATTGAAGTTGAAGTTCAGGATAAAATCATTACACTTTTTGTTATTTTGACAGGATTTGTTATTAATTTTGTTATTACCGTCCGCCCGGGAGAACTCACAAACTCATATATACACATCCTTTTTTTGTAATTGGCTGCTCTACATCTTTGTAGAACATTATTACAGTCAAGAAAATTACCATGCAAAGTAAGAATAAACATGAAATTTAAAATTAAAAATGTTGGCGGAGTTTAAAAAAAATAATTTGTGTATAAAAATGTTTTTTTATAAGAATTTAGAATACGCCATCAAATTGAGCATCCAATTTTACATTTAAGTCCATTTGATACCAAATTTCCATCCAGGCTGCAAATTATTGAAAAACATGTCTTTTTTAGCATCCCGGGCAGACGGTAATAACAAAATTCATGCCATTTCAATAACAAATTCTGTTAAAATAACAAAAAATGTTATGGATTCTTCTTGAAAAATTCATTTTTGCATAAGAGTTGAATAACAGTTTATGTTATCATAACAACATTTGTTATTGGTCTGATATTGATTGAAAGCAAACACAACCTGGGAATAACATTTTTTGTTATGGAAGAATAACTCTAAATGTTATTGGGATGATCGGCATAGTTGTTAAAATAACACAAAATAATAACAAAGATTTTTTCGAAGAATAACTATAAATGTTATTAGTCTGTTGTCAGTCCAATAACAAAACAATCATAACGGCGAATAACAAAACTTGTTATAAATAACATAAAATGTTATTTGCCTAGTATTTTCAAATATCAAGAAATGTTATTCCAAAGTTATTACCGTCTGCTCGGGATGTTCAAAAATTGAAGGGGTCGTACCGCCTCTCTTTCACCAGATATAAAAAGACGGACCTCGGATTCGTGATCAGGGAAAAAAATTACTTCTTAGTCCAAAGTTTTACGCAAATCGAAGGGGGGTCGGGGCAACCGCTGTACGAGTTGACGGACCCTTAAAACAAACGTCAAATTTTCCATTGATTTTTTTGAAGTTATTGTATAAAATTATATGATTGAATTGATTCCTTGTTTTTACCCGATAAAAAATGGACCAAACCCGATCCAGCTTCTAACCCTTTCCCGAACCCATAAACATATTTCGTTAATGATCCCCACCCCCCAAAACGTCTCAAATTGCCATGATTAGAGGGCAGCGGCACGCCAGGATTCGCAGCATCTGACCTGCAGCAACCCTTCCCAAACGGTACATGTCCAGAACCCCGGTCAGAAGTTAAGTTTCACGTAACCGTTTTCACGCTTCATTTGGCCAATTAACCTAATTACACCCTCCGCCCACTGGATCCCGAAAATCGCTCGGGTTTTGGCAGGGAGGGAAAAAAAAGGGCGCACAAAATTGACCATGTTGTGTCATTTTGCGCGCCGCCACGGGCGTCGATGTGAGAAGGAGTCTTCATAAGCTGAAAATTTCGGAGACGGCGACGATGACCCGGGGGACATTAACCTGATTCCTTTCTTTTTTTTTGTTGGGGGATTTGAGATGTTTGGGTCTTTTGGGGAGGCTTTGGGAAAAGGTGATGAGGAATACAAGGTGTAATGTGACAATTTCAAAATAAAATAAAAATATCTCACTCAAAGCAGTAGTTCGATTCAATGTCCCGGAATAATTAGTCCCCAATTGAACTTCCAACACGAAGCCAAATCAAAACCGTACCAAGAATGCAAGAGTCAAATTCATTATTTTTTAATTTGCATTCCTAACCAACCGTTCGATTCCACTAACGAACCCTGGTAGACGCCGGGCCGGGGTCACCCGATAATTTCTACTTAACATTCAGCCAGTGAATTAATTTGCGATTCGTTCACTTTTGACCTGCCGTTAATCAACCGGTTCCCATCGTCAGAGGCGGACGAGTTGCGGGAAAATGCAACTTTCCAACCTTCCACGAAAAAAGGACCTGCAAAATTTTGAAAGATGGTGCGATTTTGCATACTTTCAGGCGATTTCCCATAATAATAAGAATGTCAAGTAGTGCTTTCTGCATAACTTTTGGCGCAATAAAAACACCAAGTTGATTGCTTCAGCTCCCACAAACGATACTTTCCTCCTCAAATTAATACAATCGGACCAAATTCCGGAAGTCGTCATAAATATTTAATAAATCGACATGAACCGATCTCGGAACTCCCCGCTCCCAATTTCACCCAGAAATAGGCTCGTTTACGGATTTCGGTTATGGCTTGTCGAGTGGGTTGTTGATGTTGGGAACTACGGTCCGGTGGGGCTGACATCGTGAGCCCCCTAATTTTCCTGCACACGTAGCCCATTGTTAAGGGGAAAGCCGCCACTTTGCTATAGGTTGCGACATTGCGTGAGAATCAATTAGAGTGAAAGGAAATGGTCCACCCCGCGGGGTGGGATTAATTCGTGTTATTAGCTTCGAGTTATTTTCCACGACCGGGGACGAGAAGGTCGAAGTAAGAATAACCTTTAAGAGGTAGTTGTTTGGTGGCTAAGTAGCTGGTTCTAATAAAAGTAAAGTGACGAAAGGTTGAGGATGTACTAACGACGACGTGTGTTGTTGCCCTAGGTTGTAGGAAGTCGATAATTAAAGGTTATTTTTGGGATAAAATTGAAGATTTGTTATGAAAAGCTGTCACGGTGGTTAATTTAGTTTTAATTTAAATATCAAGATTTAAATTAAAGGAAAATCCAATTCAAACCTTAAAGCCATAGAACAACTTTTGAGGTTCCAACAATTTTCCCGACGACCAGCCGTCTGATTCTACGAAAACGAATTCCAAACCGTAAGAGTAAGAGCATTCCCAAATTGTGTAGTGTTCCTCATAGTAAATCACACCAACCAACTCCATCTGTCCTGTGCGTACCACGGAAGTCCTTCGCTGGACTGGTCGGATGTTCCAACTTTCGGTTTGGAAAACATTTTCACCGAACGCCAGCCTGAAACAACAACCCTCCGGATGATGGAACTTTTAAGGGTGGGAACTGTAAAAAAATAAATTTAAATTGAAATAAAAAATAATAACATTGAAAATCATATATTTTCCCAGAAAGAAACTAAAAATTCATCAAAATTCTTAACAGTGCACAGACCAAAAAAACCATCCTGGAACTTGTGCCCACCGGAAAGTCAAATAAAACTTCCACAAACGATCCAAAATCAACAGCCAGCGACCATAACGTCGGCGAAGGGCAAAGGCAATCCGAATGGTGAACCTCGCGGAATTGCGTGAATCGACCGCCGGATGTGAAGTGTTTTAGACTCGACCCTGAGGTTTCGGCCACAGAGAGATCCTAACCGAAAACTATCCCGAACGCGCGGTGGTCATGTGAACACGCGTGTTGAAGGTGGGGACCGTGGTAGCTGGGGAGAAGTTTTCTGGAATGGTGTAGAGTTGGCTTTGACCTGGTTAAACCTTGTTGTGGGAGGTGAGTTTTCACAGAAATCAGATAAATCAATGGTATCGAGTTATTTTGTTGGATTTTACCATCAAATCTACGAATCATTCGTGAGGCTTGGCCCCGCTGCAACTGCCGGGATTTTGCGGGAATCAGTTGATGGGTTGATAGTTCATAGTTTGGTATTGCGGGAGCAAAATTTATAATTTATCTATATATATTTTTTAAGATGCTAAGTTTAAGACGATGCCCAATCCGGTACTAGGCATGATATTTAAACAATCATTTTCAGGTGCAAAATCAAATTTCAAATCAATGAATTTTAATCTTTGACTCTTTTTCTCTCTCTATTTTCCATGTTTCAGTTTCGATTGTTCAGTTGAAATATTGTTGAGTGTCCAATCACAATCGGTGACTCTTAACTTCAATTTAATTTTGAATCTTTTAATCAGATTGGTGTTAGCTGAGATACAGTCTCTTCAAGTTTTAATTAAGAAGGAAATGTGTTTTTTTAGCGTTATCTAATATGCCTCCAAATTTTTCAACATGCGATATCTTGGAAATTATTAGTTTGATTTTCAATGGCAGAATTTGCGGAATTTTCTACTTCAACAAAAAAGAATTCCAAATTCTAAAATACATTGTGAAACGCAAAAAACACTTATGTTGAACATTTTGAAATGTAGCGATTAGTTTTCAAACTTAAATATTTTATAAATAAACATAACTCAAACATAAAAAAACACTTTTAAACACTGAAAATTAAACAAATCGTATCCATGCGATAGAAAGCGGAAAAATTGAGGCAAAACTAAATGACACTGAGCAAAACATTTTTTTCACTAAATTTTAACTTAAACCTAAAGAGAACGTTGTTCAGCAGAACGATCAACCAATACAAAATATGGAAAATCAAACTGTGAAAAACCTGATTGATTCCCAACTGAGGTGACGCGTTTTTGATCGAAAATCACGTTTTAGACGAGTTTAGAGGACGCTGTATCTTCTTTCAGGAGCAAGTTAGTACCATACTCTCTTTGGGAAAGTTGTAGAGCACATTCCAGAGCATCCGAATATGAATCCGATTTTAGCACAGCGTGAAACTTGGATTTTTTTAAATACCAAATTCAAAAAAAATATTTTTCCCATGCAAATTTGTATGAAAAATTGAATCGATTTGCGCAAAGTGAGGACAAACCAATCGTTCCCAAACTTTGGGGAGTTGTTTAGGACCCCAAAAGGAACTAATATAATGCTGTGCTGGAAAATCGATTTTGATATTACACCCTAATGGTCCATTCATGAATCAATTAAAAAACCAACCTGATTTTTTTCATATAACTGAAACGCGCTGTTGTTGCCCCATTCGCCATGGTTGGGTGTAAGCTGTACTCGCACTCAAGCACACCACACATTTATTTTCGATTTTCAAAATCAGAACAACTTATTTTTAAGGCAGAGAATTTGGCAAAATCGATCGAAAAAAATTCGTATTCTCTGCGTGTTTTATAATTTTTCAAAATATCAAGAACTAACGAGAAAACAAAATAATTTCGTCTTGCTCCAGAGCGTTAAAGTGGTTACAAAATGACTGGCAGGAAGTGTTTCCACACCCGTGCCAAACAGCCAAACAAAACGTGTTTGTTATTGTTTACATTGCGTGCTCTAGTTTTTGTTTATTCAAGGTCAAACATTAAAACGCGCAAAATCAAAGAACGTCGAAATGGCGGGTGCGACAAGATAGCACGACAACGTCGTGTTGCAAGTTTCTGCTTATTTCTAGGCGTCCGAAGGTTATGTGTGGTGAGTCACTCAAAACCTCTTTGACGCAAATGGACCGACGTTTTACTTCTCCATCCGATAGAAGACCAGGAGGATAAGGCGGGAATCGAACCCACGCCCCTTAGCAACTTAGGGATCGGTAGCCAAAGCCTCTAACCACCGCGCCACGAGGCCCAATTCTCTTAACGGGTGAATTATATTCGGTTTTAACAATTTTATAACCTTATTTGTCAAAGTTGTATGAGTTAAAACCTTGTTTACATTTTAAAACCGGCTCTAAGAAGCCCGTGCGAATGGGGTTTAACGGAAAAGCCGCTTAAAACCTCTTGAAAGCTTATAAACGCCTACTGAGCAATTCTCTACGAAATCGGTCTGTTTTTTTTTTTAGAATTGTACACCCAAACGGCGGTCGCATGATTGTGATGCATGGCGGCATGAAAGTATATCAGAATCTGCATAAAAACTGTCCTCATGCATTTTTTGCGATATAGGGGTATGACATTTTTGCCCGTTCTCGACAATTATCGACATTATCGACGGCTTTTTGGTTGTATTTCACAAAAAAACCTTAACAGAACGAGGATTGAACCACTAACTTTTTGGTTATTGGTCCGACACGCTACCACCGCGCCATGGACGCTTGATAAAATGTGAGTGAAAGAGCACCAACATATTCTTCTCTTTGGTGTGTTGCTCTTGGACGGGCCAGCTTTATATGTGTTGGTGAGAACTGCAGATCGCTGAAATGTTTACACGCGGGCAAAAATGATCTACGGGCTTGCTGCAAAAAATGTTATAAAATATGATATTTTCTGCAGCAAATCCACTGTTGCAGATTTTGAGATATATTTTTCTTTTGGGTGTAATTATTGTATTTTTTAATCCGACTGAAACTTTTTTGTTGCCTTCGGTATGCCCAAAGAAGCCATTTTGCATCATTAGTTTGTCCATATAATTTTCCATGCAAATTTGGCAGCTGGCCATACACCCAACTGGCAGTCGCATGATTGTGATGCATGGCGGCATTAAAGTATATCAGAATCTGCATGAAATCTGTCCTCATGCATTTTTGCGATATATTTTTCAGTAAAATCGCTGTATCTCGTCAATAGTTCATTTTAGTTTGAAGTCTACATTGATTTTCATGTTAAATTGTCCGGGGAACACGATGGTGATAAAATAAAACAAATAAAAATATAAGCAATTGGTCAAAACTGAATTTTTATACATAAAACGATAAAATATAAGGGTTAACATTTTATTTTTATCGAATTCCTTGGACAATTTTCTATAAAATGCAACATGTAGAAAGTCTTTTGCTCAAATACAGTGAGTCAAATATTTGTCCGTACCCCCCCGTACGGAAAATGTTTGTGATATAAAAGTACATAAAATTCGACTAAAGTGCCATGTTTTGTACATCAATCGACGCGGCAGAATGTCCTCTTTAAGACACTGTCATTGAATTTGCAAAAAACTTTTTCTTAAAAAATACAAAAATAGTTTACTGAAAAAAGTCAAAAAAAGAGGTCAAATAGTTGTCCGTACCCCTTGTAAAAGTACAAAATCTGATCGATTTAAGTGAATTTATCTATGAAATGTTGTTTCTGTGTCAAATACTAGTACCTCTAGCCAGTTTGTGACAACTTTGAACTTCTGATAACTTTGTTTAGTTAGTTTATATTAAGAATTGGTTTAAATTTAGTTTTTTAAAGTAAAACTTATCAAAACATAAGTTTATAAACAACTATTTTTATAAAATTGCTATTTTATGTTGTAAGAGTCTCTATTTAACAAGTTTTAACAATATTTGTTCGAAATATACATTGTTTTCATCTTTTTGCCTTCCTCACTGAGGTAAGGCTATAATCCTGCTCTAAAAATGAACTTTTTATTAAAAGCTCGAAGACCCACCTTCATATATACATATCGACTCAGAATCGAAAACTGAACAAATGTCTGTGTGTGTGTATGTGTGTGTGTGTGTATGTATGTATGTGTTCAAAAATCTTAAAGTTTCTCAGCACTGGTTGAACCGATTTTGATCGAACCAGTTGCATTCGACTTGGTTTAGGGTCCCATACATCGCTATTGAATTGTTTGAAGTTTCGATAAGTAGTTCAAAAGTTATGTATAAAAATGTGTTTTCACATATATCCGGATCTCAATTATATGCATGTAAACGATGTCCGGATCCATCATCCAACCCATAGTTGGTTAGGTAATCAAGAGACCTTTCCAACGAGTCCACAACATCGAAGATCTGGCAACCCTGTCTCGAGTTATGACCACTTAAGTGATATTTATGTACTTTTTTGAAGCCGGATCTCACTTAAATGTATGTAAACGATGTCCGGAACCATCATCCAACCCATCATTGGTTAGATAATTGAGAAACCTTTCCAACGAGTCCACATAATTGAAGATCTGGCAACCCTGTCTCGAGTTATGACCACTTAAGTGATATTTATGTACTTTTTTGAAGCCGGATCTTACTTAAATGTATGTAAACGATGTCCGGATCCATAATCCGACCCATCGTTGGTTAGGTAATCAAGAGACCTTTCCAACGAGTCCACAACATCGAAGATCTGGCAACCCTGTCTCGAGTTATGACCACTTAAGTGATATTTATGTACTTTTTTGAAGCCGGATCATACTTAAATGTATGTAAACGATGTCCGGATCCATAATCCGACCCATCGTTGGTTAGGTAATTAAGAGACCTTTCCAACGAGTCCACAACATCGAAGATCTGGCAACCCTGCCTCGAGTTATGACCACTTAAGTGATATTTATGTACTTTTTTGAAGCCGGATCTCACTTAAATGCATGTAAACGATGTCCGGATCCATCATCCGACCCATCATTGATTAGATAATCGAGATTCCTTTCCAACGAGTCCACATAACTGAAGATCTGGCAACCCTGTCTCGAGTTATGACCACTTAAGTGATATTCATGTACTTTTTTGAAGCCGGATCTTACTTAAATGTATGTAAACGATGTCCGGATCCATAATCCGACCCATCGTTGGTTAGGTAATCAAGAGACCTTTCCAACGAGTCCACAACATCGAAGATCTGGCAACCCTGTCTCGAGTTATGACCACTTAAGTGATATTTATGTACTTTTTTGAAGCCGGATCTCACTTAAATGTATGTAAACGATGTCCGGAACCATCATCCAACCCATCGTTGGTTAGGTAATCAAGAGACCTTTCTTATGAGTCCACATAATTGAAAATCTAGCAACCCTGTCTCGAGTTATGACAACTTAAGTTATATCTGTGTACATATTTTTCTGGACCTAAAAAAAATAGCTGAAATATGTGTCCAAACCACTCATATTACCCATTGTTGCTAAATAGTGAGGAAGGCATCAACCACATAGGTGGATTTAGTTAGTTTTTATTGACATTTTTCGACCAAAAATACTGTTTCGGAACAATACCGTTAAACAATCCGGATTGTCCCGGAACCGGTTTAACCCCTCGGAGGGAAATTTCGGTGGTGAGATAAAAAAACCTCTCTTGCATTTCTCAATTTCGTCCACTATAGCCCGATTACGAGTCCTAGTCTGAAATTTGAAATTTTCAAATTCCCAAGCAAAACATTCTGTCCCAGGACGGTACAAAAATTCTCAGTACGGAAAGTGAAAATTTCAAATTTCAGACTAGGGAATCGTAATCGGGCTGTAGTGGACGAAATTGGATGCTTTAAATTGCAAGAGGTGGGTTTTTGTCCTCTATCTGACCACCACAAAATTCCTCCGAGGGGTTAAACCGGTTCCGGGACAATCCGGATTGTTTAACGGTATTGTTCCGAAACAGTATTTTTGGTCGAAAAATGTCAATAAAAGATGAAAACAATGTATATTTCGAACAAATATTGTTAAAACTTGTTAAATAGAGACTCTTACAACATAAAATAGCAATTTTATAAAAATAGTTGTTTATAAACTAATATTTTGATAAGTTTTACATAAAAACTAAATTTAATCCAATTTTTAATATAAACTAACTTAATAAAGTTATCAGAAGTTCAAAGTTGTCACAAACTGGCTAGAGGTGCTAGTATTTGACACAGAAACAACATTTCATAAATGAATTCACTTAAATCGATCAGATTTTGTACTTTTATTAGGGGTACGGACAATTATTTGACCTCTTTATTTTACTTTTTTCAGTAAACTATTTTTGTATTTTTTAAGAAAAAGTTTTTTGCAAATCCAATGACAGTGTCTTAAAGAGGACATTCTGCCGCGTCGATTGATGTATAAAACATGGCACTTTAGTCGAATTTTATGTACTTTTATATCACAAACATTTTCCGTACGGGGGGTACGGACAAATATTTGACTCACTGTAGTTGCAAAGTTGTGATTAAAAGAAAAAATTTTTTTTAGAAAATCGCCAAAAAAGAGGGCGAAGCCAAAAAAAGAGGAATGGTCCAATCAGCACTAAACTTGGGATTTCGGTTAACTATCGATAGATAAACGTTCCCTCCAAGTTTGGTCCAAATCGGTGAAGGTCGAGTCCAAAAGTGTACTCAGTTGACCTGGAATGACCCATTTACATTTTTTGAAAAAATCAGCATTGTTTAAAAAACTCATAGCTCGGTCGAAGATTTTTTGCACAACCTAGAAATTACTGAAAAGTTGGCATTTTATGTCCTCTAAAACATTTCAAGAAATGAAAGAAATTAAAATAGTGTTTTTTTTTTGCAAATCATGTTTCAGTGACAAAAAGTTAAATAAAAAATCATCTAAATTTTATACCGTGTATCATTTTTTTTGAGTGTATTTCATATCCATACTTACAACTTTGCCGAAGACACCAAATCGATCAAAAAATAATATGTGGGCCAAACTTTGTAGGAAATTCAAGTTTTTGTACTGTGTTTTTAATAATGCAAAATCGATTCCCCATGACTATTTTTTATTATTTTACAAATTTTGAATGTTGGAACCACAGATCGGTACAGATTCAATAACATACCCAAGTAACAAATTAAGTTTTCTAACACTATTGAAGAGGTATTCAAGAGCATTCAAACAAAATTGGAAATAAAACATTTAACTCCTGAAAGCCGCATTAAATAAGAGTTAAACCTGCGTTAAGTGCAAAGTGGACCCGTTAAGGAGGTTATCAAGATTATTATTCAAGACCAGTTTAAAACGTTTTGGTCCTATCTCAAGGTTTTATGTTGGTTCGCAAAAACTCTCTCAAATCTCATTAAAACTTATTCAAAACCAAGAAGCTTTCAGTCTAACTTTCAGAATTCTTTAAAAGCAAAATAAAACATGATTTGACACCTTTCAGTCTTGCATCATGTCAAATTAATCAAATTTAGAACCAAAAGCACTAAATATATATTATTTTGAAAGCCATTCGGTTTTGTCAGTTAATCTTAGTAATTGTATGATTTTCAGAGTTACGGATACACAAATTATAAATATGATATCATTATATTCTAGAGAAAATTATTAAGAATTCATCAATGATATACCCCGTAAGTCCTATGCCACGGAAATTTCACTGATTATTTTTTCGTAATACTTCGTAAAAAAATTATCCCCCTTGATATTTTTCCCAAAATTACATCGATTTTTGAAACAGAAAAATATTTTATTTGGCTTCCTCTTCATAAATTCAACATGGCTGCTTTTTTCAGCCGATTTTCAGCTCTGCAAACATGGCGAAAGAAATCAAAACTCTATTTACTCAAATAAAACTGCTTTAAATGTTTTGAACCTTGTAATGCTCTTGTTAAAAACTTCTCAAGAGTGTCAGGGCGGGAGAAGCTCTTTTTTGAGAATACTCAAGAACTATAGAATTTAAGAAGGTTTTAACTTGGCTTTCATCAAGATAAAATCGCGTATTGCCATTGCCGTAGCGCATGCTGATTTTGATTGATTGGTATAGATCTGGTAGGGAGAAAATTTTGAAATAAAACACATTGGGCGATTTTTTCAATTGATTTTATTTATTCAATCGAATCGTACACTTAGAACACCAACATTGCATAATTAATTTTAAATATCAGTTTTCACTTTTACTGTTTCTGCTGTCAACAGAAAAACAACTTATAATATCAAAAAGTCGGCGTTTTCCTCTGTATCACGCACAATTCACAGCATTTGTCTTCCTAAAGTTACACTTAATCACATAACACTTAAAACACAATGTATAGACCGTTTTTGAATCGGCGTTTAATTTTGAAGAAATTATTAACTCATTTTCGGATACCGATTACTGAACTGAAACGCTAAGGCGTACTAATACAAAATGTCAAACCGACGACGTCAAACTGTAAATGACAGCGCGTAGCAATACACATAATTAAATCTTTTTAGTTTTAAACAAGATAACTTCAAGAATGAAAAGTTTTTTTCAAATTCTTTTCGAAAAGACGAAAACCATACATTTTTAAAGCAGTTCTAACCAAGGCTGAATGGCTTTTACCAAAATGTAAGCCAAAAAACACAACAACGAAAAAAAACTCAATCAAACGTCTCGTTTATTGACGATACATTGTAAGACAACATAATTTATATCCACTTTGCCACAAAAATGATTATGCGCAATAACAGTACAGACATCAACTGCAAAACTAATCAATTTTGGTTCTGGAAAATATTCCGTTTTCTCACAATTCTATCTGAAAATTCAAACACACCACCAACTCAGTCATATTTATTATTATCAGCACACAGTTGATGAGACAGTTATTTGTAAAAAAATCACTAAGAATTTACTAGTATTTAAACCTAAAAACGTAATTTAATAAAACAGCTCGCCTCTTGAAAGTATTTCACTGCGGCGTTCGTCACGGACAACTAAATGTGTCGAAGTGACAGCACAAATCAAACAAGATTAATAAAATGCTCACTGAAGTCTAAAAAGATTTAAAGCAGACTTTGTTAAGTAATTTAGGCTTTACCAAGAATTCTTCAGGGATACTTAAAGAAAAAAGTTGAAAACTGAATTAAAACTTCTAAACACATTTCTTTATCATATCTTGAAGAATTCTCGATAATATCTTTCAGATTTTGTGACGATAAAACCGGTTGGGTTTGGTGAAAAATGTAATAAATATTTTTTGCATTTAATAAAACTAATATAAAACTACATAAGAATCTATAGCATTTGTCTTGTTACTTGGGATATTGCCCTTCCCTGATTTGGATCACAACCTTTCCCAACTTTTCGACGGCAAACCCCTGGAATCCCTCATTCTTCAGCAGCAGCACACTGCTTGAAAAACAAAAGCCAAAACAACGTGCACCACATTGTATTTTTTA
This sequence comes from Culex quinquefasciatus, assembly GCF_015732765.1. Classification (NCBI taxonomy): domain Eukaryota; kingdom Metazoa; phylum Arthropoda; class Insecta; order Diptera; family Culicidae; genus Culex; species Culex quinquefasciatus. Next base: position 75,582,346 of record NC_051862.1, on the reverse strand, counting down.
AGTCGTGGAAATTACTAAAGTTTTCCTCCCTTCCCACCGGGTTTTTTTCCGGGCTCGAAAAGGGCGTAACCCGTTCCGCACTTTGAGCTGTCGGGCGGAAGTGGTTGTTCTCGCTCCCCTCCTGCCCCCGACAAGATAACCACCAGTCGAGGAAACTTTTCCGTGATAAATGAAGCTCGGTTAGCCGAAAAATTAATTATTATTTACCGACGTTGTGGTTTATGCTTTGCTTTTCTTCCCCAAGAACCACTTTTCTTTCAACATCTACGGGGGGTGCTTTCTGATTGCATCAAAGAACGTTTACGGTCATCCTACAAAAAAAAAAAAGTTTTTTCAGATGTTTTAAATAAGTTCAGTTCTAAAAACAAACACTAAATCAGCATCATTTGACCTAAGCACTTAAACTTAAACTTTCAGTAAGTTATTGACAGTAAAATGTTGCTCAAGACAAGCTGCATCGGTTGTCACTTGCCATCATCTTCTGCCAATTGATGGTGAAATCGGAAGCCATTTCTACAATTTTGGCTTGGCCCGATATCCGCCCCCTTAAAAAGTAGAGGAAAATCACGAAAAAAGTTGATTTTCTTCCGTTTTCCTTATTTTGAGCGCAATGATACGATAAAGTCATGTTTGTGTTGTTGTACGTGTGTGTGTGTGCAAGTATGTGTGTCCATGTTAAGTTGTTTCGTCTAGTAAAAATATGCCCCCTGGAGCCGGGTTGGGCTGCTTCTGGCATGTTTAGCTTTATTCGAGTGAATTTTGTGGCAGGTTATCCGGAGTTGACGCAAGCGAAAGACGAAATTTGATAGTATTTGGGATACTCAAGTTGTCTTTTTTGTCTTTTTTGTCATTTTTGTCATTTTTGTCATTTTTGTCATTTTTGTCATTTTTGTCATTTTTGTCATTTTTGTCTTTTTTGTCTTTTTTGTCTTTTTTGTCTTTTTGTCTTTTTGTCTTTTTGTCTTTTTGTCTTTTTGTCTTTTTGTCTTTTTGTCTTTTTGTCTTTT
>NC_051862.1:75531339-75576339 GCF_015732765.1 Culex quinquefasciatus | reverse complement strand
TTTTTATTTTTATTCCCTGTTTCTAGCGGCAACCCCCCCTCGACTTATTGTGACGATAATTAGGACTGGAACGGCATAGAGGCAAAAAAGAAGCGCAACAACACAAAAAAAAACGGATGAAATAATTTGTGGTTATGCGAGTGATTTATGGCTTGTGCAGCGCTAATTAATTGCATGTCACACAAATGGGGGGAAGCTTTTTTGTGTACCGTGTGGGGTAGGTTTTAATTCTAAAATTGTTGTGCCACATATTGAATTGCTTTCAAAGGGGTAATTATCGCGAAAAAAAAAGTGTTGTTCGAAATGACAAAGAGGCTAATTCATTTGCTGATCATGTGAAAGCTTTTATTTTTTAATGTTTCTACTGTCAAATTATTGAATAAACAATGTTCAATAAAGTTTTATTTGAATTATTTGTTAAGTTCTCAACGCGGGTGCAACTCTGCAAAGTTAGAAAAAAAACACGAAATTTTAAAGCAAAATTTTTTGTTCTCAATGAAAAAATGACCCTTCTGGGTCAATGTAGATTCGAAAAGCACATTGAATTTCCCTCAAAATGACATGTTAGAATTTTTTTTTATAGTCGAGTAACGGAAAATGGCAAAGTTTTCAAAACTTTTCAAGTGTTTTTTGATGAAAAATACGTTTTTCCGGATTTCTGAGTAACCCATCAAATCGGGCGTACAATTTTACATAAGAGTCCCTTTGAAAATTTCTATCTCATCGCTTGGGTTAGAGAAATTTCACGATTTCAAGTTTCCCTCGAAATCCCGTGAAATTTTATGTTTTTGTCAAAATTTAATGATTTTTCTCAAAATTATTTATCAAAATCAAAAAGGAATAAAAATAATCTCATGAACTTCTGTAGAATTAAGCGACTAAATACCCTGGTTTAATTACTAACAAAGGGTTAGTTATTTTTTTCATTCACTGTACAGTCCAGACTCGATTATTGGAAGCCTCGATTATCCAAAGCCTCGATTTTCCGAAGTTTCGATTATCCGAAGTATTGTTTGGGACTTCGGATAATCGAATTACGAGCAATTTTTTTATCCTTTTTTATCTTTTTCTTGTTTTGAACATCAAATTCGAGTTCTGCGATCCCATTTTAGTTAAGTTTGAACAGTTGATTACCCATTTTTCCACCGTCATTTTGGCCGCCATCTTGGATTAAAAAAATCTAAATCACTTCAGCGTAGTTTAGGGGTCATACAGATTTATATTATTATTGATGATAATAATTGGTCATGCTCAATAATCGGAAATTAAACAACGAAAAAAAAATTTTTTGTGATTCGATTATCCGAAGTTTTGATTGTCCGAAGTGAAATTTTTCCAATACCTTTTCTGCTATTTTATTTAAAAGGTGGGTAATTCTCTACCAACTCACACGAAATCGGGAAAAGTTGCCCCGACCCCTCTTCGATTTGCGTGAAACTTTGTCCAAAGGGGTAACTTTTGTCCCTGATCACGAATCCGAGGTCCGTTTTTTGATATCTCGTGACGGAGGGCGGTACGACCCCTTCCATTTTGAACATGTGAAAAAGAGGTGTTTTCAATAATTTGCAGCCTGAAACGGTGATGAGATAGAAATTTGGTGTCAAAGGGACTTTTATGTAAAATTAGACGCCCGATTTGATGGCGTACTCAGAATTCCGAAAAAACGTATTTTCATCGAAAAAACACTAAAAATTTTAAAAATTCTCCCATTTTCCGTTACTCGACTGTAAAAAATTTTGGAACATGTCATTTTATGGGAAATTTAATGTACTTTTCGAATCTACATTGTCCCAGAAGGGTCATTTTTTCATTTAGAATAAAATTTTTCATTTTAAAATTTCGTGTTTTTTCTAACTTTGCAGGGTTATTTTTTAGAGTGTAACAATGTTCTACAAAGTTGTAGAGCAGACAATTACAAAAATGTTGATATATAGACATAAGGGGTGTGCTTATAAACATCACGAGTTATCGCGATTTTACGAAAAAAAGTTTTGAAAAAGTTGGTCGTCATCGATCATGGCCATTCATGGTCACCCGCGACAGACACGGACGACGAAACAAAGAGAAACGCAAAAAGTAACTTTTTCAAAACTTTTTTTCGTAAAATCGCGATAACTCGTGATGTTTATTAGCAAACCCCTTATTTCTATATATCAAAATTTTTGTAATTGTCTGTTCTACAACTTTGTAGAACATTGTTACACTCTAAAAAATAACCCTGCAAAGTTAGAAAAAAACACGAAATTTTAAAATGAAAAATTTTGTTCTAAATGAAAAAATGACCCTTCTGGGACAATGTAGATTCGAAAAGTACATTAAATTTCCCATAAAATGACATTTTCCAAAATTTTTTGCAGTCGAGTAACGGAAAATGGGAGAATTTTTAAAACTTTTTTAGTGTTTTTTTCGATGAAAAATACGTTTATTCGGAATTCTGAGTACGCCATCAAATCAGGCGTCTAATTTTACATAAAAGTCCCTTTGACACCAAATTTCTATCTCATCACCGTTTCAGGCTGCAAATTATTGAAAAACACCTCTTTTTTCGCATGTTCAAAAATGGAAAGGGTCGTACCGCCCCTCCGTCACGAGCTATCAAAAAGCGGACCTCGGATTCGTGATCAGGGACAAAAGTTACCCCTTAGGACAAAGTTTCACGCAAATCGAAGAGGGGTCGGGGCAACTGCTGTGTGAGTTGGCGGAGAATTACCCAGGTATAGTTTTGAAAGAAATTAAAAGAATCAAGCTTCGTTTTATTCAAAATAAAATCAAGAATATTTTTTATATTCGAACTCACATTAAAAACAATAAATTTTTTTTCTGAGTCCTGTTTAGTTTGAACGATATTTGTATATTTGGGTGGATGATTCCCGTGAAAGTTAAAAAATACTAATTTTTGTTTTCTTTTCTTATCTAGAATAAAAATTTCGATATTGTTTAACATTATATGATTTATGCTAAATGATTTTGAAATTAGTTTATGAAAACTGAGCCGAAAACTTCAAAAAAATATTTTTAATGGGCTAAATTTCACAGAAAATTAAATTTATTTTGCTCGTGTGACTGGACAAGATTGTTCAATCTCGCTTTGAAATGAAATTCAATAAAATGTAAAATGATATAACAGAGGCAAATTAGCGAAAACTTTTTAGCTTTATTAGTCGAATATTAAAGAGCAGTTCAGAAAACGAGAATACGCGTGCCCTACATTTTGTTTCAAATATATGTAGAGCGTATCCATAAACCAGGTGATTTTGTTTAAATAAGTAGATTTTTTGTGTGTCACATTAAAATTAAGTGAAGATTTTTTGTTGTTATTGAAGAATAATATAGAATATAAAGTAGAATAATATAGAGTATAAAAAGTAGTTTCTGTGATTAAAACATAGAATTTTAAAAGCTGTTTTAACATTTTTCAAGCTCCGCAAAATTTGCGTAAAATGTGGTGTTTTGAGATTGAGGTCCCCGTAAAATTTGCAATTTTCGAGCGTAAAAAAATCCCTAAGCCTACTCATCACCGTTTCAGGCTGCAAATTATTGCAAAACACCTCTTTTTTCATATGTTCAAAAATGGAAGGGGTCGTACCGCCCCTCCGTCACGAGATATCAAAAAACGGACCGCGGATTCGTGATCAGGGACAAAAGTTACGCCTTAGGACAAAGTTTCACGCAAATCGAAGAGGGGTCGGCGCAACTGCTGTGTGGGTTGCCAGAAAATTACCCATTTTTCGTCGAAAAAAAACAAAAGAAAAATGTTCTAAAATCTTTGCTTTTTTTCGTTACCCCACTGTTAAAAAAATTTGAATATGTAATGTAAAGAGATATTTAATGTACTTTTCTTATCTTCATTCATTCAGAAGGGTCATTTTTTCATTTAGCAGAAACATTTTTAATATTAAATTTTTGTGTTTTTTTCTAACTTTGTAGAGTTGTTTTAAAGAGTGTAAGAATGTTCTACAAAATTGTAAAACAGATAATTACAGAAATTTTGATATAAAAACATATGGAGTTAGCTAGTAATTATTACGAGTAGTCGTGATTTTACGAAAAATATAGTTTGAGATTTTTCCGCAAAATGAAGAGCACAAATTAAATACGTACGGAGAAGTGTTCAAAGTTCTTTTAGAAGAAGTTTTCATAAAATTTTGAAAAGTTCAATAAATTAGTCAACTGTGATTAACAAAATGATGATGAATAGCATTATTTTAATATTCTCTAAGTGTCTTGATTTTATCGATGAACGTGATTTCAAATCGGAAAATGGAATTCATTTTCGGATTCTTTGGACAATTTTCCACCAAGAGAAGGCTTTATAAGTTTGTAAAGTGGATTAAGTGAATTTGAACCAAAATAAAAAAAAAACTCCAAATTTATAGGCATTTTCAGTAAAACAAATTTCATTTAAAATGTGAAAGTTTTACAATTCAGTTTAAAATCAAGTATAAATCAATCATTTTATAAGCAAAACAAGTTTTGACGAATTTCTGGCAAAATTTTGTGGTTAGCAAGAATCCCTTAAGAATGCTACGTTATTTATTGATGATGATTTTCTTATAAAAATGTAAACATATCCGGTTTAAATTAGATTTCACAGTAATGGTAAAATATCTCAATGCCCTGAACAAGACAACACTAAGTGCAAATATGTTTCACTGAAGCAGCTTCACATTGTTCCTTAAACAACTTTTATTCCTCCGCAATTCCTGCGCACAAATATCTACTCGAGCAAAGAAAGAAAAAAAAAGTCGAAATGAAACGTGCCGCTGCGAACCCCGCATGAAGTTTTTCCTTTCAATCGGAAAACTATTCCCTTGCCACGTGCTGGGAGAAGGAAAAGAAAATTTCCTTACTTTGTGCGCAGTTTTTTTTTCTTTTGTCGGCGGGATGGGAAGTTGTCAACTTTATTGGTATCGTTCGCGATAAGGGTGTGCTCGTCGTCAAGTTACAATTTGTTTTGTTTCGGGGGGTGGGGGAGGGAAAATACCTTAAGGATGGATCACGTGGGACGCTTGCAATTTGCAATAGTTTCGACCCCATGAGAGGCACGCGCTGTGCTTTGGATCAAAGGGGAAAGTTTTGATTTGTAGAGAATCTATGGATTGGAATTTGGTTTTAATGTTGTTTGTATGAGTTATTTTTTAAAGAAAATAAAAAATCTTCGTACAAATAGATTTACACAAAATTATAAGAATTTGATACATTTGCTCAATGCAATTAGTTAATTATTGTGTTAATTTAATGTTCTTCAAACACGCGGAAATAAACAGTATTCTCAAGTACCAATGATCCTTTTCCGTTATCACATACCATCCATAACTCCAACTCCAGCTAAAGAGTACCCCGATCAAGTCTTATTACGAGCCTTAAACAGCAGAACTTTATCTTTTCTCCGACCAACGGTGCGCGTTGGGGAATTCATTTCTTGTTTACTCTGGAAAAAGATAATCTCAAGCATCAGCCACACTTCCCAGCAGAGAGGCCCATGCCCAGGCCTTCCAGAGAGAAAAAGCTGCCTGAAGGATAAAAATTACACAACATTAACAAGCACAACTCGGCAAACAAACAGCAACATAGACTCGTGGTACACCTCCTTCTCCCACAGGTATTGCCCCACCTCCCACCTTGAGTGAAAATTTCTTTCCAACTTCAGGAAAAAACAGGAAAACTCCGAGGCCGATACATAAAATTCCCATTTCAATTAAAGGCCCTCCCCTTCTTGCACTTCATCTGGTCTGGAAAATATGGCAGAAAAAAGCTACCCCATCCACCAGAAAACCTCCCACAAAGCGTTGCAGATTATATGATTTAATTAATTTAGATGATAATTTTATGACGGCTATTTATTACGTTTAATAGTTTCATCGAGGATTTGCCCCCTTTTTTCGCAAGAAGTGAGGATTTCTTCCTTCTCCTCAATGGGTGGGCACTTTATAATCCTTCTTCATTACACCAGAGAGAGAGAAAGGAAAAAAAAGCTCACGGAATGGGTTGCACCAGCAGCAGGAGTTTGAAAGAGCAGAGCGTTTTTAAGCCTAGGTGCAGGGAAAAGAAAGATTTTCCCTCATTTATCGTTTCGAGCGGGGGGCAACAGAAGTGTGAAAGCGACGTTTTAGAATTGGAATTTTTGAGCTGAAAGAATGAAAATTAAACATTGATTTGCAGATTAATTACTTAAACAATTTTAGTGACAAAATTGCACTAAAATGAAAAGGAATTAAAAAATTTACAAGGTAATAGAAGTTTGCACACAGTTAAAAACCTAAAAAACATTCAAAAAATACACATGAGAATGAGTAAACTTAAAAAATGTGTAATTTTCCATCTGAAAATATGTGAAATTACCACATTTTTGTTGTAATGCCACTTTTCCAGTATAAATTGAGGTAATATTACATAATGAAAAAGAGTATATTAAACCATCCAATCTTCCAAATTATTTAGTATATTAAACCATCCAACCTTCCAAATTTACAAAAAAAAATCTACTGTGTACCTTAAACCGTTAAAATTGAATTTCCCGGCGTCATTATAAATTTGAAAGCATTTTAGATCTTTCTGAAATAATAAGATTTTTTGTTGAATTTATGATGTACAGTTAATCATTCTTTTCAATACTAGTTTCCTAATACAAACATGAAACAGAAATTTTCTGAAATCTTTATCTTGGGAAAGGAATTTCTGATCAATTTTGTGTTTTAGGCAAATTTGTAAATTAAGTTAAGGACTTTTGGAAAATATTACACAGAAAATCGAAAAAAATGACATTCAAATTTTTATCGGTTTTTGTTAAGTTTCAACAATACATATTTTCCAATTTTATTTTTTATATGTTTAAAGGGACTTAGAAGACACATCTTGTTTTTTTATTTTCAACTGTTAAGGTAAAGCAAATTCGGATAAAAAATCAGAAAACTCTAAACCAAATTTATAAAGATATTTTTATTTATTTTTTTTTAAAGAAAAAAAGAACCATCAAGCAAAAATTTGATTCCGGATGTTATTTACAACTGATTCATTTTCCGTGTATAAGATAAATAATTTTGCAGAAAAATGCCCTTAATTGAAATTTCCATAAATTATGTTTCGATTCCAAATGCAATTTTACTTAAAAATTACATGTTTTTTTTTTACAAATATTCAGCCATGCTTTTTTTACAAAAGACACAAATTTTTTCATAGTATAGAAACGCTGCCAAATTTTTCATGTTCATACAAAGAAATAGCTCAAAAGATGCCTTTCACCAAATAATAAAAAAAAGCATATGTTTGAAGCATATCTGCCAAATATCTTTAACCCTCTACAACCCAAACCCGACTTTAGACGGGCTTCGATTTAAGAAATCGCCAAAAATCCATTTTCAACCAATATTTCGACGTCGTCGACGCGTTTTAATTTTTGACCTTGAACATTCAAAAACGAGAGCACGCAATGTAAACAATAACAAACACGTTTTGTTTGGCTGACCATTCTGTGCATTGTCCCAAAGTTTGGTTGAAGTTGGTTGCTGGAGTCCCGAGTTATAATTACAAATGTTTACGATAGTATAGCTTGTACGTGCGACAAACGCATCCTGACTTTCCTGGCCTGAAATCCCTTTGGCCTTTTGTCGCACTTACATCAATTTTCATGGAGTGACAAGATAGCACGACAAGATTGAAACTACCTTCATATATAAAGTGACAAAAATGGACGGAGTTTTTTCGGTTTTTATTGAATATCTCATGATTGAAATCGAATTTTGGGGATCTGTGACGGTCAAAAGGTGAGGCATTGTGAGCTGCACAATATGGCGTTCTTGACTCAATTTGGCCCAAAATGCACGTACGACAAGTTAGCACGATGGCGACGATTTGATCTTTAAAAAGCATTGGAAAGAAGAACTCTTAAAATTTTAGGGTAGGAAGCTTTACTTGTTTCATGTGAATTTGCCAATGTTTTTTTTAAATCTCATGTTTTTAGGGGTCAACTGTGTGGGGCTGTGTTTTTTACTAACATTTCTTATATTTATACAGCAATTCCCCACGAAAACAGCATAATTCGAAAAAAAAGTTCTCCGATCAAGCTCAATTTTTTCTGGGGGATCCTTGGCCAAAATAATTAGACCCATATTTTTTTGTTTGGCCATTAGGGTGACCTACGCCGTGTTAGGATGGTTTGAAAAATGGCAATTTTCGTCGATTTTCGCAAAAACCACTTTTTTCAAAAAGACACATCTCCACGCCATTTCATCCGATTTTAGCTGTCCTAGACGCAAAAAATGGTGATTAGTTTAGCTATTTGGGAAAATTAGTAAGAAGTTTCAAAAATCAAGCTTAACATTTCAAAAAGGTTGAATGAAAACAAAAAATGCTGTTTTGAAGGTCTCGAAACCAAAGAGCCTATGTCTGAAAATATTTTTATCGGATAACAAATCAAAAAATGGTGAAGTTATGTTTTCGATACTCTGAAATACGATTTTTTGAAAATAAAAACTGGGTTTTTCGACGCGCCACGCGCAAAAATGGAAAAATTACGAAAACGGGAAAAAATTGACTTTTTTCACTAAAACTGCAATAATTTTAAACTTTCAGCTCAATTTTTCCGTTTTCGTCATTTTCCCATTTTTGCGCGTGGCGCGTCGAAAAATTCAGTTTTTATTTTCAAAAAATCGTATCTCAGAGTATCGAAAACATAACTTCACAATTTTTTTGTTAAGTTACGTGAAATTTTCCGAGGAATCCGATAATAATAATATTATAATTTTACGGATTTTTTTTTTTGAATAATTTGGTCGTCGTTGATCATGGCCGTTCATGGTCACCCGCGAAAGACACGGACGACGAAACAAAGAGTGAGTTTTTTTCAAAAAAAATTTTCCGTAAAATCGCGATAACTCGTGATGTTTATAAGCAAACCCCTTATGTCTATATTTTATTATTTTTTGTAATTGTCTGCTCTACAACTTTGTAGAACATTGTGACACTCTAAAAAATAACCCTGCAAAGTTAGAAAAACACGAATTTTTAAAATGAAAATTTTTGTTCTAAATGAAAAAATGACCCTTCTGGGTCAATGTAGATTTGAGAAGTACATTAAATTTCCCATAAAATGACATGTTCCAAAAAAATTTACAGTCAAGTAACGGAAAATGGGAGAAAAATACGTTTTTTTTTGGAATTCTGAGTACGCCATCAAATCGGGCGTCTAATTTTACATAAAAGTCCCTTTGAAACCAATTTTCTATATCATCACCGTTTCAGGCTGCAAACTATTGAAAAACACCTCTTTTTTCGCATGTTCATAAATGGAAGGGGTCGTACCGCCCCTTCGTCACGAGTTATCAAAAAACGGACCTCGGATTCGTGATCAGGGACAAAAGTTACCCCTTAGGACAAAGTATCACGCAAATTGAAGAGGTGTCGGGACAACTTTTCCCGATTTCGTGTGAGTTGATATGTCCTAAAATATGTCCTAAAATATTTTTTATCGGATTCTTCGGAAAATTTCAATCAGTTTTTTAAAAAATGGCAATGTTGAACCGAACGATTTCGAGATATAATTTTTTGGAAATAAAATCTGAAAAACTCAGATGCATTCTGCGCGGAAACAGAAAAATGCTAAAAAAAAAGAAAAACAATTTTTTTCACTTTAAAATTTCAGCGATGTCCTAAACATGTTTGGATACCACAAGTTGCGTCTTTCAAATAAATTGATACTTTTTTTTGTTTGCGAGATCAATAATTGTGCAGAAAAAAATAATCAATTGAATTATTTTTCGATTTTAAATGCAATTCAACATCTTATTATGAGGTTAAAAAATATTCAAAAGACACAATTTTTGCCACCGCCACGGAATCATAAAAATATATTTTTTAGTTTTTAGCAGAACTACCAAATATATTTAACATTGAACATCGGATCAATAGTTGCTGTGATTGAAGAACATTCAAAAAATCTATTTTCTCAATTTTTATTCTTAGCAATGATCAAACTCGGCAACTCTCTGTCCGACTTAAAAAACTGAAAAGGAGATTTTTTCAACTTAATTCAAAAATAAATCTTACAGATAAGGACATACATGGCCTATTTTTTATGCATTATTTTTTATGAATTATATTTTACCTTATATATAATTTAAAATTAAAATGGAATGAACTCGTTGCAAAACTTGTTTTTTTCAGCACTCGCCGTCTGTTTGTTTAGTTTAGAAGTTTTTTAAAGCTTCAGTAAACATTAAGTTTCTATCGTGTGTATGATCTTTTAAAAAAAATAAAAACAGTCCACTCTCGATTATCCGAAAACTTTGATTAAAATTGAATTCGAGTTCTGCTACCCATTTAAGTCAAATTCTTATAGTTACAAATTACAAAATGTATTTTGTGTAAATAAGACATCAAACAAAAAATGATTCGATTATCAGCAGATTGAAATTGAAATTTCTTCGGGAAATTGTGCCTGGACTGTAATCTGGTTTATGAAACACAATGTTTTTCAAAGTCACATACTTTTTTTTAAATTAAATTGTTATTTTCAAAACATCGCGTTACAATTCCTCTTGTTTTTTTGCTGCTGGAGCTGACACCAATCCTGTTGGCAGTGCCCAGCCAGGTGTCAAAGCTGCAATTACACACACCTTTGCCGGCACAAACAGCCCGCAATAGCAGAGTCACCCAATGTGAGCGAGTAAGGTGGGTGGATATTTGTGACAAAAGAAAACTCCCACACTGGACAGGCCACGTAATGGAATGAGGTCCTCATCGCTTCGGTACTTACACTTTCAATTAGAAGGAGAGACCGTCCTGTGCTGCCCACACGTGCCTGCCATTTTCCCCGAAGAGTCGTTGGGGGGAAGGAACCAGTTTTTATTAATTTTCAAAGTGGAAAATTTTGTTCTAAGAGCTGCCTTTACGGTTCACCGTGTGAAAGGATCAAAACAGTGGCGTTCCGGGAAAATTTCGTGTCAAGTGGGAGCTTGTTGAATGATGGGATTGAAAATCAATCAGAATTAAAAGGTCAACAAGTTTTAAAGGTTCTTTACAGGCACACCGCTCAATTCAGTTTCGTAGAATTTGGCAATCTAGAGTGAATCAATTGACATAACTTTATAACAGTCTAATTTGAAAAATTCAATCCTCATAAAAACTAAAACAAGAGTTAATAATTTCAATTAACTTCCTCACTAGAACGCTCACCAACGATAATGACTTCTGGAACTTTTTCGGTGCCAGCAGCCGCGATAAGAACTCGAAGAGTGGGATAAAAGTTCATTTTGGGGTAAATTTTCAAACTCAAAAGGGATATTAGCTTTTCTTGCAGCCATCAGCGTCAGGTGCAACGAGGGAATTCTTGGCGACAGAAAAGGGGCTCCACAATGTACCCACCACAATGGCCTTGGCCATAATGAACTTTGAAGTTTTGGGACGTTTGCCAAATGGGTGGTGGTGGTTGCACTGTGCTACTTATCTTGGTGCGCCAGGCAGCCAGAACCGGTGGCAATTGGGAGTTGGTAAGACAATGGTTATTACCTGGAAGGAGAAGAATTGAAATAGTTTTCGTTAGAAATTTAAAGAAATGATGAAAATTTGGAGTATAAGCGAGAGTATTTTTTAATAAATTTTTATGATCTTTGTTTTTTTTTGCAGTTCAAATTTAAGAATGTCTCATTTTATTGTTGGAAAAACCGATCTTCGCAAATCCATCAATAAATGCTTATTCAACTTAAAGGTTCATGAGCTTTACGCTATTTTTAGTAGAGCATACAGTTCTTTGGCCAGAACCCGTAGTGTAGGGCTAAGCGAGGTTGCTTCTCACCCAGTCGGCCTGGGTTCGATCCCCGTCGGTCCCGGTGGCATTTTTCGAGACGAGATTTGTCTGATCACGCCTTCCGTTGGATGGGGAAGTAAATGTTGGCCCCGGTCTAACCTAGAGGTTAGGTCGTTAGCTCAGTCCAGGTGTAGAAGTCGTCTACCTGGGTCATATCTAGGTGAATTCGCTGGTAGGCAGTTGGACTAACAATTCAAAGGTTGTCAGTTCGATTTCCGAGGTGGATGGAAGCTTAACGTGAAGACTTGCATCATTGTCATGATTTTTCGTTCAAAGATATCTGTTTGCGTTGCTTTCAATATTTTGACAAAATTCCTTCAACAAGTTGTTTAGAATAGTGCCCTACACATGCTGATTCCTTTTGGTAATGATTATCCCATTCCTTGTAAAGTTATGGAAATCGTCATTAATCAATGATTGCCAACTAGGACGTCAATGACTGTGCCACAAAATTATATAAATTTTGAAGCACAATTGATTTAGATCAAAAATTCTTTCAGTGGCTTCAAGAAGGCAACAACCGGCACACGCTGATTCCTTTTGGTGCTGAAATTCGTTTAATTGAATTTAATAAAGAATATTTTATTGTAATGATCAATTTTCTTCGAAAATTATCAACGGCTTCACCTTAAGTGTAAACGGAAGTTCGCAATTGCCTCAACAATGAAGCCTTCGAACAATTTATTTTATACAGTTTTTTTTTTTTGATAAAATTCAACTATGATTTTAGTCAGGATGAAAAACAATATTTGATTTTTTTCCTTGCCGAATTCCATAAATAAGTTTTGTTTGTATTTTTTAGTTTAGCTCAAGTTGTATGGAGGCCAACCCTAATACCAAAAAAAAAAAAAAACATTTAATGTGATTGTTTCACCAATACAAGATACCATACAATCTAGGCAGCCGTCCGTACAAAAGTGGTACGTACATACTCGAAATTCGGAATCTTTAGAAGGAATTTTCTGATCAATTAAGAATTGACAAGGACTACAGTATAGTAGCATATCTTTTTTCTGATTATGAATTAGCTTTATTTTCTTAATAGTTTCATTTATCAAAATCCGTATTTCGGATAGTTTTATTTGGCTTATTGTGAAAAATAGTAAGAATTTCCAAAAATTTAGCTTATTATTTGAAAAGGTCGTATGAAAACTTAAAATGATGTTTTGAAGGTCTCGGGACCAAAGAGCCTATGAAAATATTTTTATAAGATTCCTCGGAAAGTTTTACATGACATATCAAAAAATGGTGAAATTATGTTTTCAATGCTCTGAGATACGATTTTTTAAAAATAAAAACTGGGGTTTTCGACGCGCCACGCGCAAAAATGGGAAAATTACGAAAACGGGTAAAAATCAACTTTTTACACTAAAACTGCGATAACTTGAAAATTTCAGTAATGACCTATACATGTTTAGGTACCAAAATTTCCATAATTGAAAGGCGCAACTTTTGGTACCCTAACATGTATAGGTCATTGCTGAAATTTTCAAGTTATCGCAGTTTTAGTAAAAAAAGTTGTTTTTTACCCGTTTTCATCATTTTTCAGTTTTTGCGCGCGGCGCGTCGAAAAACCCAGTTTTTATGTTCAAAAAATCATATCTCCAAAACGTGTTAATGGATAGTCGCAATTTTTTTGATATATTTTGTAAAATATTACAAGGAATCAGGGAAAAATATTTTCAGGCATAGGATCTTTGGTCCCGAGACCTTGAAATCGGCAAATGAAATTTTCATATGACCTTTTCAAATATTCAGCTAGTTTTGTTGGACCTCAACATATTTTTCCTTATAAGCCCAACTAATAACCTTTCTTTCGAATTGTGGCGCTTCTAAATTGATTCAGTCGTTCCAGAGATATGATTTTTTAAAAAATGTGGTATTTGTGAAAATCGACGAAAACCGCAATTTTTTTGATCACCCTATTTCGGATAGGACCACCCTAATCGCCAAACAAAAAAATACGGGTCTAATTATTTGGGCCAAAGAACCCTCACTCCAAATTTGAGCCAAATCGGAGCACTTTTGATTTGGAGACTTCCTGTTTGACGTGGAATGGCTGATTGATTCAAAAATTTAGAATTTGGTCAAAACAAATCAGAAAAAATAAACAAAAAAAAAGAGTTTTTTTTGCCAATCAAGTTTAAGTGACAGAAAGTTAAATAAAAAATCGCTAAATTTTTATTTACCAAGTATCATTTTTTCCAATGTAGTCCTTATCCATAGCTACACTCTGCCGAAGACACCAAATTGATCAAAAAATTCATTCAAAAGATACAGATTTTTGAATTTTCAAATATCATTTTGTATGGACAGCTGACAAATTTGTATGGAAAATTATAGGGACAAACAAATGAAGAAAACCCGATTTAATATCACCAGAGGTGAAATAGAACCTTTCTTACAAAATGATGAAACTCCGAGATATATTTTGATTAAATTATTTTTTCAAAAACATAATGATACCATCCAGTGAGAATTTTACCTAAAGCTTCGAATCTTTCAAGGGTTAACCTCAAATGCCATTTTTTTAATTTCAGAAGTACATTATTTGTCGCAAGACATTTAAATTTAATTAAGAAAAACATATTGGATTGACATTATTAGAAAAAAAATAAAGGGTACTCAGTCTATAATGTTAGTCTATGATTAACTTAAAAAAATATGTATTGCAATTGCACTTTGTCGATCAATTATGAGAAGCCAGAAAGAACACTTTCACGCGCAGCGTAAAACGCGCAAGCGTAAAAGCGCTTCCGTTGAAGCTTCGACTTGACGACTTGTCGAGCTTGCGAGCGAAAACGAGCCGGGACTTATAAAAATAGACATAAATGTGTAGTGACATCTGTTGGTACCATACAGTTTTATAGCTTGCTTTTGCCCCTGCACGTGTCACAAGATAGCACAGAAAATTTGTTGAGAAATTGGTCTATGTCACAAGTGTGCCCTACGATATCCCGGAAACGAAAACTGATTTCTAAAATCGGGTGATGGCATCTTGTAGCGTTTGTTAAGTTTAATGAAACGCCATCATTAACTCATTTTCGACCAAAATGGCGTTTGTCACAAGATAGCACAGAAGCGACGAAATGCTAATGCTAATTTACTCTGTACATAAAGAAAAATCATACAGCTATAACTTTTGAACCAACCGTCTGATCAATACCAAAATTTACTCGAATACAATTCATACCAAATGCTTTCGATCGAGAATGGGCTGGGACTTTGAATTTGATGTTCAGTATATAATTTTGTATAAATCCAAAAATTTAATAGGAAAAAATAGGGTAAAAATAAGACGAAAAACACTAAAATCGCTATATCTCTGGAAATACATTTTGGAAAAGCTTCAAATTTTGGGCCCAAACAGTTTATGGCGCATGTTTTCGAATGGCTTTTTGTTTGAAACTGAATTCTTTAAATTTGATAGTGTTATCTGTAAAATAGTCCAAAAAATACCTCTAAAAATGGCTTTAACCACATTTACTGGTCGAAAATTGTGAATCGAAAAATAAAATGTTCGTCTCCGACCCCACGGCTACAGATCTGGGTGGGATTCACGAGCGGTTTTCCAGTGATGGAATACACAAATTTTTAAGAGCGGATACAGACATCGGCCATGTATTTCAGAAAAAGAGCTCTCAAAATTCTGACTTTGAGTTCCGGGTTTCGGGCCAAAATTCTATCGAAAGAGCGCATCTAAACCTTCAATTTAGTAATAGGATTTTTTCCTGGGACGAATCCTCGCCGTGCACGAATTTTTTTTAGATTTCTGAAAAAAGCGTTTTTCCAAAAGCAAACCTTAAACCTTTCTTTTGTAAGAAAGGCAAAATGTCTTCATTGAGCATACCGCAGGCACCAAAAAAGGTTCAGCTAGATTAAAAAAGATATCGAAAGACTGAAATTTTAGAGATTTTTTTCTTTTTTGCTGAGTTCGCTTGTAATTTAAATTTCGATATTTTTTTGTCCATCAAACATAATTTAATCGATAATAACATTTTGCAAGTATGTATTTCTACAACTTATTTTCCGATTTCGAAAGTCCAAAATCAAAATTTGTACAAAAAAAAAAAATATGCAGAATTGCCTCTTTTAATAAGGGCACGGATATTTTCCTCTATACAAGTAATATCGATTAGAAATAAATTGGAAATTACTCTTCTTTTAATTTTGTGTTTTGCTTTTCTAAAGTGTGAAGCAGACTTAACTAGAACAAAAATCAAACTTTGATTATGATTTTAGATCCTTTAAGTAAACAATAAACAAATTTAGTGTTCTTTTCGAATCAGTCATAACCCTGAAGGTTCATTTTATTTTTCATTCAGAAAAATATGTTTATTCTAAAACTTCGTGTTTTTCTAGCTTTTCAGGGATATTTTTAGAGTGTAACAGTGTTACTCAAAACAATCGCACAAGTCGTATGAAGTAAGTCAAGCCCCAAACTAATATTATTTAAAAATACAAAATACAGAAGATCTTTTGAATGCTTGAAATTCCAATCAAGATAAGACACCACAATCAAACTAAAAACAGCACCAGCAAAAACTGTTGTGACCCTTCCATGTCAAGTTAAAACACCTCCCCAAGACTTGGCCGGTTACAACGACCGCAGCAGCACATCCCACATTTTGTTGGACACAAAAATTTAATTGCATTCGTCCAGCAAGCACGAACTCTCTAAGCTCACTCTTTGGTACATGCTGGTGGTAGCTTGCGGTCATTCTAACAACCACCCCCCCCCCCCCTTCACTTTTTCAACCAGGGTGAGTCCCGGAATCCGGGTCGTAATCTTCAACTAATTGCGTGCTTGAGCATACGGAATTTATGACACAGAGTTGCCTCACCCCCCCCGCTTAAGCTCCGGCAATTGTTGTACGAAAATTGTTATTTTTCATCCCTCCTTGGAGTTGCAAGTTGGATGAGGAGAGGTTGGGCAGTTAATCCATTGCATGACAATTAGCCTCGTAAAGTTAAGAGAGAGGGAGCTTGGGTGAATTTATGTAAAAGTTTTATGAGAACCGGCGCGTTTATTTCAGCAAACTGCGGACTTACATTGTTGCGAAAAGCTTCCCTCTCACCAGCCACCACTCTTTCTGTATGTTAGTTAGTCAAGTTTTGTGTGGCTTTTCGTCCCCAGATAAGGCGCACCACCCTGATGAAAGTTTTAACTATGAAAACTGCCAGGAGTAAAAAAAGGAACATTTCTTTACAACTTGGTATTTTGTGCCTACCACCACTAATTAATTCCATAGTGGATAGTCAGGAACTATTAATTAATAGCTGGTTCCCCCCTCAGGTGGTTTGGTTGTCCTTGGACATCGATGTGGTGAATGAGAAAGTTAATTTAATTAAACCTAAAAGCTTATAATGTCGCAGCAAAAAGTGAGGCCAATCTCTTTTCAATGTATAGGAAAATAGATCGTGTGACCTTCTGGGAATAGTTTGTTTTAGCTTGAGCCAATCGGATGGACTATCTAGGGAGAAAATCCTGCTAACAAGTTGGTTGAGTAAAGTACTAAGCTTCTATGAGAAATTAGTTGGGATAATTAAATTATGAATATTAAATTTTGACTCTTTCGTAGGTTATTTTATAACTTTTTTCCTTCAGTAGATTAATTCGATTCTTCTAGTACCCGCAAATTATGTTCCCAACTTTGAATTATTCAGCTGTTAAAAGGTAGTCTACATCTCCGATTAGGATGGTATCAAACTCGAGTAATGCCTGGTCAACAAAATAAATTAAATTAAATAAACATTTATATTATTGCATATATAATAAACAAAAAAATAAAAATATTGTGGTATTTTCTGAAGTAAATAAAAAACCAAAAGCAACAATTAACGTCAGTTTATGAGAATTTTGCTTATCTGTGCGTAAAAAATTAAGCAATTTACAAAACAAAAAAAAATCTATTTTTACGTTAACTTAACAAGGGACTTTCTTCAAGATTTGATTTCTTGGCAAAGTTTTTGGTTATGATCAGTACACGGCGTGGCTGGAGCAAAATATATATTTTTTGTAAGAATGTTTAATTGATTTAAAACCTTTTTTGATCTTTGAAATTTCGTTTCGATTGCCAAAAGATATTCCAATTTTAACACAACCATATTTAGGCTATTTTTAAGTGACATACGTGGTCCCATGGTTCAAGATCAAACAAAGCCTAAAAAAAATATATCTTTTAAATGACAATCAAAAATTAAAAGATTTCTCCACAAATATGATAAAATAAACATTGTTCAAATGTCGATCCACCTATAAGACCAGGTCAATTAAAAATCGGTACTAAATTAAAAAACCTCAACATTTTTCACAAAAAAGTCTGTCACCATTTCCAGATGTTAAATTGCCATATTTTTTCTGTAATCTGTGTTTTCCGTAATAAAAAGTTAAGTAGTTATTAAAGTTTTTCACCACCTAACTTTGTGAATTTATACAAAATTGAAAATTATTAAGATAAAACAATGTTTGAAAATTTTAACAACCGATGAACTATGATTTTAGCATTTTTAGATTTTTTTTCAAACATTTACTTTTGAAAAGCTTTGAAAATGCTTTGAAAGGTGCAGAGTAAAAATTGGAAATATGCACTTTTTACAATTCATTGCACATTTTTCAAATATCGACATAAGCAAATAATTTCATTTAATTTTCTCAAGGCTTTCATTAGAAGCAAAATAATAAAGAAAATAATGTGTTTTTAAAGAATTGTTTGAAAACTATTTTTAAGTTTTTCCCTTTTGTAAAATTTGATCTGCACAAAATAAATAAATGATGGCATGTTGTCACTTGTGTGCTATCTTGTGACACGTCCTATCTTTTTACAGAAGACGCATAGCACACTTCGACGATGTGATGTTTAAAAAAGGCATCGAAATTTTATGTGACGCCAATATTCAGCAAATATGCGTCCGATTTTTAGTATCCCAAAATTAAAATATCGTAAAACTTGCAGTTCACTAAAAAAATATTTTAAATATTTTAAGTCAGCCCTACCATGGTCAAAATCAGTTTTTAATTGCCATTATAAATCAAAAGGGTTGATCTGAAAAAAGTTTCAACAAAAAACGGAAGTTTATTTCATGAGCTCCTTTTTTACTCTTTGAAAATTTGCTGAGTTATCGTCACTTAAAAAATCGGAGCTGTTTTATTGAGGTTTAAAACAATACTTTTTCCTGTTTGTTTTTTTTTTTTTTTTTTTTTTTTCAGAGGTCATAAATTGGTCCCATCATTAATTTTCTTTAAGCAAATTTGTTGAATTCTTTAAGCAATTTTGTTGAAATGTACTCTCATGAAATTTTGATAAAGTGCACCGTTTTCAAGTTAAGGCCATTGTTAGGTAATTTTTATAAAAAAAATCGCAGTTTTTCATTTTTTTAAATAAGTGCACATGTTGCCCACTTTTGAAAAAAAAATATTTTTGAAAAGCTCAGAAAATTCTCTATATTTTGCTTTTTTGAACTTTGTTGATACGACCCTCAGTTGCTGAGATATATTGCCATGCAAAAGTTTAAAAACATGAAAATTGATGATTTCCAAGTCTCACCCAAACAACCCACCATTTTCTAACGTCGATATCTCGGCAACTAATGGTCCGATTTACAATGTTAAAATATTAAACATTCGTGAAGTATTCCGATCCCTTCGAAAACTATATTTTCAAAAATTTAAATCAAGACTAACCTTTCAAATGGGCCAAATATTTAAAATAACGCCTTTTTCTGGTTTAAAAATTTTGAAGATATTTTTTTCGAAAAGATCGGAAAATTGTTTCAAATTTTAACATTGTAAATCGGACCATTAGTTGCTGATATATCAACATTAGAAACCGGTGGGTTGTATGGTTGAGACTTGGAAAACTTTAATTTTCATGTTTTTAACCTTTGCATGGCAATATCTCAGCCACTAAGGGTCGTATCAACATAGTTCAAAAAAGCAAAATATAGAGAATTTTCTGAGCTTTTCAAAAAAAAATTTTTTCAAAGGTTGGTAAACATGTGCACTTATTTTAAAACAATAAAAACTGCGACTATTTTCAAAAAAGTTACCTATAAATGAATATTACTTGAAAACGGTGCACTTTATCAAAAATTCACTTATGTACTTTTTGATTGCAAATTCGCTTTTACATCGAAAAATGAAGTTGAACAATTTTTGCGACCAATATTCGATTTTTGGAAAAAATCAGTATTGATTAAAAATGTCATAACTCGGTCAATGATTTTTTGCACATTCTGGAAGTTGGCATTTGATGTCCTCTAAAACATATTAAAAAAATAAATAAATAAAAAAAATATTTATTACAAATCTAGTTTTAGTGACTAAAAGTTAAAAAAATCACCAAATTTTTTTTCCCGTGTATCATTTTTTTATCAGTATAGTCCTTATCCGTACTTACAATTTTCCCGAAGACACCAAATCGATCGGAAAATTCCTTCAAAAGATACATAATTTTGAATTTTCATAAATCGTTTTTGTATGGACAGCTGCCAAATTTGTATGGAAAATTATATGAACGAACTAATGATGCAAAATGGCTTCTTTGGGCATACCTAAGGCTACCAACTCTTGCTGAGCAAAAATCCGTACACTTTGCCGATATGACACCATGGTACAGTAGTTGCTCGTTAACTGGGCTGAACAAAAAATAACGAGGGGACCACCGATGCATAATATTTTCCAGATGAATTATAAAAATAAAAGTTATTCAAATTTATTTACAATGCTTACTTTTCATATTTCTTTAATTGTAACTTGAAATAAAACAAAAGTTTGAAAAAAGTTTTTTTTTATTGAATATGATTTTTGTATCCATTAACCCCTCGGCTATTTTGGTTTGTTTTGGTTTTTTGACATTTGTCTGCTTTTTAACTGGGCTAAGGCTCAGTTATCGAGCACCCAGTTTAAAAGCAGCCCAGTTACCGAAAAACTTTTGTATAACAAAAATGGTCAAGTTATTATTTAGATAAATTAAATAAATAAATAAATTTGAGAATCACAAATATAAAACTGTGTCGTTTTTACACCTAGCAAATTTCACAAAATGCTATCAGACTGCTTATGGCTTGCACGTTTAAAAGTATTCATAAAATAAACCGTGACTTGAATCAAATCATTATGGTCTTCATTTAAAAAAAAACGTTTAAACGTTTAAAAGTTTACGAAATGTCATGTTTGCTCTTACGAATGATATCGTTCTCATTGTTTTCACGAACACTTTTCTAGAGTTTTTTTTATTGAAAAGATCCTATAACATGTGAAACACAACAGTTTATAGGACCTTTAAAAAAACTCTAGATTTGTCAATTGAAATTTTCAAAGGTTTAGAAGTTTTAGATGGATCTTGGATCTTTTAATGGATAAATATATTTAGTAAGGAATGTCTAGAAGAACAATTCTAGAGTGTTTTTTGAAAAGGTCCTATAACATATGAGAGCAAAAAAAAATAAATACTTAAGTTTGAATTGAGAAAAAACCCGGAAAACTCTCTCTTTGTTCAAATCAAATTCAATTTCAAATCAAACTCACAGTTGAATTAAAATGTCTTATTAACAAAAGCTTTGACCAAATCAAAAAAGCAATTCAATGTTTCCATACAAATCCGTATTATGCGTGAAATTCCCTACAGGCATTCCGGCCTTGCAAAAATCCGCGAAGAGGGTCGAAAATCCGTATGGTAAGGAAAAAATCCGTACAGTTGGTAGCCTTAGGCATACTGAAGGCACCAAAAAAGTTTCAGCCGGTTTAAAAAATACAAAAAAATCGAATGACCGAAATCTCAGAGAATTGTATAATAACCAGTAATACACTGTAAACCATTCTCAAGACTTGATGCTTTTTATCTAAACAAATGAAAAAACTTAACTTAATAAACTTTAATTAGGTGGTTGAAAACATCAAACATGAAAAGTTCCACCCAAAGCCCATTCAACCACACAAGAGCTCTTAAAGTTTTCCTCCAACGATGTGGGTACCACCACGACTTGTCTCAAGTAGGTGCACGTCGTACCACACTGCGAGTGTGAGAAATGCACTCCTGGAGAGTGGGCATTATTGGACTAGGTTCACCATCTCTTTCCAAGCCTAGTTGGGTCCAGTTCAGGTAAATAGTCGAAAGGAGGAAGCAAAAGGTAAATTGATTTGCCAACGTAACGCACTAACGAACTTCGTGTACCTTGGTAAAGTAATTGAATTTTAATTAAATTTTCAAGAGACCTGTCCGACGAGCTCTCGAAGAATGAGATGTGTGTTGGTTCGTCATAACTGGAGCGGAATATTTGCAAGCTGTAATCAAACTGCCCAAACATTTATATTTGCCGAGAAAGGAGATGTTTCAAGTGGTTTGAATGGTTGAAAGTTTTCGTATATCTGGTCAGTTTGAATTACATTGGTTTATATCGTTGAAGTTTTAAAGCAATGAACACAAGAATTCATGAGCAAACTCGTTAAAAAAAACAATGAATGAAGAATTCTCCCCCTTACAATTCCAACAAATAAGTCTAGACAGGCAGCGAAACAAAAACGAGCCGACATCATTGTCTCCTCATTCATGGAACGCAAAAACAAGAAAAGAAATTCCTGCGATCTGTGACGATACCGCACACTTTGCATCTCCCAAGGCAAAAAAAAACAAATAGGCTCATGAGTGTCTCAACAAACATTGATGTTATGATTCAGCATTGAACAAGCGTGCATGATTACAATAATAAGCGTCTGTGGCACAGGATTTATGACATGTCTTTGAAAAATATGAAAAGCGCACTGGTTTCAGTGTCATTCGCTTTATATGGGACTGTGAGACGATTTTAGATGAAGAAGATGTACAAAAAGCTTCGCTGATTAAAGATGATTTAAAGATTCAAAGATTCAAAGATTCAAAGATTCAAAGATTCAAAGATTCAAAGATTCAAAGATTCAAAGATTCAAAGATTCAAAGATTCAAAGATTCAAAGATTCAAAGATTCAAAGATTCAAAGATTCAAAGATTCAAAGATTCAAAGATTCAAAGATTCAAAGATTCAAAGATTCAAAGATTCAAAGATTCAAAGATTCAAAGATTCAAAGATTCAAAGATTCAAAGATTCAATGATTCAAAGATTCAAAGATTCAAAGATTCAAAGATTCAAAGATTCAAAGATTCAAAGATTCCAAGATTCAAAGATTTGAAGATTTGAAGATTTGAAGATTCAAAGATTCAAAGATTCAAAGATTCAAAGATTCAAAGATTCAAAGATTCAAAGATTCAAAGATTCAAAGATTCAAAGATTCAAAGATTCAAAGATTCAAAGATTCAAAGATTCAAAGATTCAAAGATTCAAAGATTCAAAGATTCAAAGATTCAAAGATTCAAAGATTCAAAGATTCAAAGATTCAAAGATTCAAAGATTCAAAGATTCAAAGATTCAAAGATTCAAAGATTCTGTTGGGTTGGTCCTTACCGGTCGTCGATAGCTCAGGGGGGTTGGATCGGGGTTGTCCGGATTGTTGGGGGCGCCTTTTTGTCCTGGGCTGTTCCGTCCTTTTGGGGGTTTTGGGGGGTTTTCCGGGGTCCAAAAAGGCAACACGTACACACAAATTCACATAAAACACTCAGCTTACACAAACTACATTTATTAAACTACACAAACTACATATATTAAACGAAAAAATACAGATTAAAAATCGGCCTCTTGGCCAGCTAGTTCTTGCTGCTGTTGAGTTCGCACAATTATAATATTAATTATCCTAATCATTGGCCGGGCCGGCCAGTCCGTTCAGCGTATTGGTGCCCTCGATCGATCAGCTGGTCCAGCACACGCACACAGCGGCCGCCGCCGTGTGGATCGTGAGATGCACTGGTGAGTTGGAATGAGCTGCAGTTGGTGAGGAGAAAGATCGTCTGCGCTACCGTACTCGTAGACATTCCCGCCCACCCTGAAATTCCGGGAATTTCTGAAAAGAAAGAAAAAAAAAAGAAACCACCTCTCGGACACGAAATGTTGCGCACGGAACCGTTCAGTTCTTTGGGGTTTTGGGGTCCTCGGAAGGTTCAGGTGAAGGTTCGTCTGGCTCGGTAAGCAACGGTAGCACGCAAATCTTCTCCACAGGTCTCGTCAGGAAGTTTGTGGCGGTCTTCAGGGTGACGACCCGCACTACGCCATCGGCTCCAGGATGAAGTTCGACGATCCGGCCCATCTTCCAGCGAATAGGCGGTTGAATTTCGTCCCGGATCACGACAAGTTGACCAACCTTGATCGTCACCGGTGGTTTCCAGCGCTTTGATCGCCCCTGCAGCTGCGCCAGATATTCGGTCCTCCACCTCCTCCAGAAATCCTGCAGCTTCCTCTGCGTCGTCTGCCATTGATTCAGGTGGTTCATCGGCACGGCGGTGATGTCCAGGTCCGGAAGCTCGTGCAATGATGAGCCGATCAGGAAGTGCCCTGGTGTGAGCGGCTCCAGATCGTTCGGATCGTCCGACATCTGCGTCAGCGGCCTGGAGTTGAGGCACGCTTCCACTTGCACCAGCAACGTGTCCATGTCCTCGTAGGACACCGGGTTGTCGCCGAGAACCTTCAGGAGATGGGTTTTGGCCGATCGTACCGCGGCCTCCCATAGTCCTCCGAAATGGGGAGCGCCCGGTGGGTTGAAATGCCACTGAATCCCCCTGATCAGCGCACTCCTTGGACACTTTCTCGCTGTGATCCTTGCTGCGAAGCAGTTCAAACAGTTTTTTGAAGTTGATTACGAGCGCCAACGAAGTTGGTCCCGTTGTCTGAGAAGATTTCTGCTGGCAGGCCTCTTCTCCCGATGAACCTTCGCAGGGCCTGGATGAAGCGGTCGGTAGAAAGGTCCGTTACCAGTTCCAGATGCGCCGCTTTCGTGCACATGCACACGAATACGGCTACGTAAGCTTTGATGGCTACTCTACGCGGACCGGGGCGAATGTAGACCGGTCCGAAGTAATCCACGCCGACCTTGGAAAATGGACGCGCCACCGTGACGCGTGCCGAAGGCAGTTCTCCCATGAACTGCTGGATTTGAGTGGGTTTCGTCCGGAAGCAACGCTGGCAGTTGTGCACGATCTGGCGTGCTACGCTTCGACCTCCAAGCGGCCAGTACTTGAGTCGAACTGTCGCGAGCATCAGCTGCGGTCCCGCGTGAAGTAAACGTTCGTGGTAGTCCTCGAACAGCATCTTGGTCAGCGGGTGCCGAGCGGGTAAAACTATCGGATGCTTCGTGCTGTCGGTTTCTTGCGAGTGACCCAAACGTCCACCGACTCGGATCAAGTTGTCGTCCGCTAACTTCGGGTTGAACCACCGCAGCGGTGAGTTCCTTCCTACAGATTCGTTGTTGGACAACGCTTGCCACTCCGCCTTGAATTCGTCCTTCTGCACGAGACGAATCATGGTGTGTTCCGCTTCCTTCAGCTCCCGTGCTGTTGGAAGACCTCGCTGATCTACGCCTTCTTCGTGCCGCAGGATCTTCATCAGCCTCGACCAGTACGCTACGCTTCGAATCAGGCTCCAGTAGTTGGAAAACTTGCTGATGATGAAACTCGGGAAATCTATCTGCTGTCCGCCAGCTAGGTTCGCTGCTACGTGACGTCTTTCTTGGTCTGCTTCCTCGTCACGATCCAGCACCGGTTGAGACGGCCAGTGTTCAGGACATAGCTTGAGCCATGGGGGGCCTTCCCACCACAGCAGTAGATCTGCGATATCCGCCGGTGCGACACCTCGGGAAATGAGGTCCGCAGGATTCTGGACTCCCGGCACGTGGTTCCATCCCCCGCGCTCCGTCAGCGCTTGGATTTTCGCCACCCTGTTGGCGACGAAGGTGTTCCACGTCGTAGGTACGTGCCGTAACCACTGCAGTACACAGGTAGAATCCGTCCAATAGTAGTACTTGACGTCCAGTTTGGTTGCCTTGAAGATCTGCTCACCCAAAAGAGCAGCCAGCTCCGCTCCGCAGAGCTCTAACCTTGGAATCGACTGGCATTTGAGAGGAGCGACCTTGGATTTGGAGCTAAGCAGCGCCACGCGTACTTCTCCAGCTTGGTTTACGCTTCTCACATACGAGCAAGCTCCGTATGCATCCTGGGAAGCGTCGCAAAACGTATGGATCTCGATGTTGACCGCCTTGGGAATGATCACACATCTTGGGAATGTCAGGTCGTTCAATGCCGGAATTTGTTCATAGAACTTCAGCCATTTCTGAACGATTGCGAGTGGTAGTTCGTCATCCCAGTCCAGCTTCTTGCCGCTCTTGTCCTCCAGCGTCCAAAGCTTCTGCATCAGAATTTTAGCTGCTGCGATAACTGGACCGACGAAACCGATTGGATCAAACAGGGTTGCAATCGTTGACATTATCCTCCGCCGTGTCCACGGCTGATTTGGGTTTGGGGTTGGGTGATCAAACTGGAACTTTAGAACGTCGGTGGTTGGTCGCCAAACCAATCCCAGAGTCCGTACAGATGGATCTGGGTCCAGGAGCACATCGCCAGTCCTTGACAGTGCTAGGTTCTCGTCTGGTATGCCCTGCAGTACCAGAGGGCTGTTGGATGCCCACTTCCTAAGCCGAAAACCGCCGCTCTCCAGCAGAGCGTCCAGTTGGGTTCGTAGTTCCACCGCTTGATCCTCGTCGTCCGCGCCGGTCAAAACGTCGTCCATGTAGACGTCTTCGAGCGCGACCTTGGCTGCCATCGGGAAACGGCTTTGCTCATCCATAGCGAGTTGCTTGAGCGTCCGGGTTGCCAGGAAAGGTGCTGGCTTGGTACCATACGTGACCGTCGCAAGTTCGTAGACTTTGACCTCCTTGTTGGGGTCATCCCGCCACATGATGCTTTGGAGCTTCATGTCTTCCTCGGTGACTAGAACTTGTCGGAACATTTTCTCCATGTCAGACACGAGCATGAACTGCTTTGTCCGGCTCCGTAGGATTATTGACCGTAGATCGTCCTGAATCGACGGTCCCACCAGTAGGGCATCGTTGAGCGACACTCCCGTTGAGCTCGCACAAGACGCATCGAATACCACTCGCACCTTGGTCGTAGTACTCGATTCCCTCACCACCGGGTGATGTGGTAGGAACACACGCTTGACCTCTCCGAGGTCGGTAGCCTCGCGCATGTGTCCTAGTTCCAGGTATTCCTCCATGAATTGGTTGTATTGTCGGCGCAGATCAGGATCCTTCTCCAATCTGCGTTCCAGCCCTTGAAGACGTCGGAATGCGATGTCCCGTGACTCGCCCATCCGTGCCAGTGTGTCTTCGTCCTTGGGGTATGAAACCGTGTACCTTCCGTCAGGACCTCTCTTGACGGTTCGCGAATACAACTCCTCGCATCGCGTTTCCACCGGGGAATAGTTGTGCGGCGTTGCGACCTCCTCGCAAGCCCAGAACCGGGTGAGCAGCTCCTCTAGGGTTGACGAGACTGCTACGTTGCATTGGGTAACCGAACTGGAGTTTTGGTTCTCCACGTTTCCGGTCACAATCCATCCAAATACCGTTTCGGTCAGTGTTGGTAGACCGACTCCGAGTTCCAGCTCCTTCCCGGAATTGAAGAAAGCAAAGAAGTGGTGGATTCCAAGCACGATGTCCACCGTCTTGGAGTTAAAGAATGCGGGATCGGCTAATTCCACATCCGGAGGAAATTCCCAGCCGGCCACACTGACATCCGATGTCGGGAGATTGGCCGTTACCTTGGGTAGTAGGAGAAATTCCATCCTGCGCGAGAACCCTGTCACTCGCGACTTGATTGTAGCTTGGATTTTGTGCTTGACCATGGTGTTCGCTTGTCCGATGCCGTACACCGCGACATTTGAGCGTTTCCGTTGGACCTTCAACCGCTGACAGAGCCGCTCTGTCATGAAATTGCATTCCGAGCCCGAATCCAGCAGTGCTCGAGCAGGAAACTTGACGCCTTCGTCGTCCTCCACCAGGACAACAGCTGTGGCCAGCAGAACTGTAGAAGAACGATGAGCTGCCACGTTGGATGTTACGGTTTCCGTTTGCGTCGAAGACTGTGCTGCTTGGTTCGAACTTCCACCATTTGGACCATTGTTTCCACCTCGGTTGAAGTCCTGTCCAGAAGACATTGGTTTTGGTCTGTCGCTTCTCTTGGGTTTGAAGCAAACCAAAGTGTGGTGCTTGGCTGAACAGTTCTGGCAGACAAAACGTGAGGTACATTGTGTCGCTTGGTGACCACGCCGGAAGCAGTTCAAGCACATAGAGTTCGTTCGCACCACCTTGTCCCTTGCTGCAACTGACATGCCTTGGAATGTCGGACATCTGTACAACAGATGTGGCTCCGAGCAGACTACGCAGCTGACCCCAGACGACTGCACCGCATTGAAGCTTGATCGGGTGAAGGGAGCCTTCTGCTGCTTGGATGGTTTGGTATCCGCCTTGGTTCCTGCAGTCATGGTTTTGAGCGAACTAAGAACTCTAATCCGGGTGTACAGAAAATCAGTCAAGTCCTTGACTGTTTCCTTCTCCTTGGGCTCGTTGGATTCCTTGTTCTCCTTGTTCGCCTTTGCCGCTGTGACTTCTTCCCAGCTTCGCTTTGTGACAGGATCAAGTCTCGAAGAGAGAAGGTGCAGCAACAACAGGTCCTTGTAGTCTTCCGGACTCACAAACTGATCGAGCGTCCGAACGGCCCGTTCGAACCCTTCCAGAAGTTCCTGAAGATCAGTCACCGACTCCTCGGTCAATGTCGGAAGATTAAACAGCGTTTCAACCTGACTTCGCTTCAGCAGATTGTTGTCGTTGTAGTATTTCGTCAGGATCTCCCACGCGACCTGGTAATTCTTGGCGCTCATGTAGAGACCGTCGACCATTGCTCGCGGCTTGCCCAGCAGGCATCCTTTGAGGTACTGGAACTTCTCAATGTCCGGAAGATCCTTCTTCCAGTGGATCAATGACGTATACAAGTCCCGGAAACTCAACCATTCGTCCAGCTTGCCGTCAAACTTCTGCAGCTGGATTTGTGGGAGTCGCACGTGGTCGTGGATTGGATGCTGCGTCGCGTTGAGATCGCGTTGGGTCGTATTCAGATCTGGGTAGGTTTCAACTCCTTGGCCTTGTCCACCAACAGCGTCTTGGTGTCGTAGTAACACTGTAGACAGTCCTTCCTCTTCTTGCTGTACGCGTCGTCCGTGCCGGCGTAGTCCTCGTGCATCTCGATGTCCAGAATGGTATCGTTGACTTTCTCCCAAAGTCCGTCAAGCTTTTCCAAGCGAACCTTCACTTGACTCAACGTGGTCGTGTTGTTCATCTCGCTGGCGAACGCGTACACCGCATGAAACAACTCATCGGACGACCTCAGCTTCGCCTCAAGCTGCTTCAGCGTAGGAGACGCCTTCTTGGTTGTCGGCGCCATCGTAGTTAAACTCACAGTTCACGAAAAAACACGAAAAGGTATGGTGTAGTATTCCGTCACGGTCTAAGCCTCGGCGTAGACATACACTGTAGAGTATTTTTTATGTATTTACCTTCACAAGAAGTACAATCCACCTGCTCTACAGGTACGCGCAACGGTGAAACGGTGACAGCGGTTGATAAAACTTCCAAATCCCCTTAAAAAACGTCCTCAAATCGTGAAATTCGTGCCAGATGATCGTGCAAAATGGTGGGAGAATATTTGTAGTACCCAAAAAGTGCTTCGGCAAGACATATACGACGTGTATTATACGTGCTTAACTGACCTTTGCAAAAAGTATCAGCCTCCAAAAAGTTCCAAAATCCCAGCTGGACAGTGTTCCGTACAGTGACGGTAGCACTGCAGCAACTCTTCGGTGAGATGAACGATGAGCAAGTTTCTCACTAGTGAGTTCACGGTCGTAAATAATCCTCGTGTGTTGTCAACATAAAGTGTGCGAGAAGTGAAATTGGTGGTGTAGAAAACTGACGTGTCCCAGGCTTCGGCTGGACATATACATTTGATTTTAGTAGTTTACCTTAGGAAAGGGTGAATGATGCCGATGTCCATTCAGCCGATCGCGGTTTGCCAGCAGCCGACGCAGTACGGATGGTCATCAAAGGTAAGGCAGCATAAATGCATTCGTGTGATCGTCCAACACCATATGATGATTCCAGAAGATGGCCTCTCTCGGTGCAGCAGTATTGGTGTTGATCGTCGCCGACGGTGGTATTGGTGTCGTCGAGCCTCGATCGTTGGCTTGGTGTGCGTAACCTCGATCGACGTTGATGATCGTCAATGATGGTGATGATTGTTTACACTCGATCGTTGGGTGGATTTTTGGAGAAAAGTGGGTGTTAGCAGGAATTCAACGTCTAGCTTCGGCGTGCGACATATACATGCTGTATGTATTTACCTGGACAAACCAGGGCACCTTGCCCAACGGATGGTGATCCAGCGAAGCGACGTCCAGGTGATCTTCGGTGATTGGCGATAATTGCTGCTGATTCCGGTTGGTTCGCAGAGTAGCAGCGGGTGAACACGAAGATCGACGAGCCAGCGACCGTTCACTGGGCTCTCCGGGTGCTGCGAAGACGAAGAACGATCCGAGCAGGGTGTAGTTTTCTCCGGTGAGTACTCCAGTTGTACTCAAGCTGAGTGTGAGTGGTCGCGATATCCGATCGCGATGGCGGAGCCCTTGCTCGCCCGCGGAATTGAAGGCCGGTAGCACAGTTCCCAAACTGTGATGGCGCACGGTGTGTGTGCGTGTAGAAGGCGCAAACCGATGTACTTGGTGGGGGCCAACCTGGCCTGAGGTCCTTCCGAATCCTTCCCGATCCGGTTCGAAGGACCAAAAATGTTGGGTTGGTCCTTACCGGTCGTCGATAGCTCAGGGGGGTTGGATCGGGGTTGTCCGGATTGTTGGGGGCGCCTTTTTGTCCTGGGCTGTTCCGTCCTTTTGGGGGTTTTGGGGGGTTTTCCGGGGTCCAAAAAGGCAACACGTACACACAAATTCACATAAAACACTCAGCTTACACAAACTACATTTATTAAACTACACAAACTACATATATTAAACGAAAAAATACAGATTAAAAATCGGCCTCTTGGCCAGCTAGTTCTTGCTGCTGTTGAGTTCGCACAATTATAATATTAATTATCCTAATCATTGGCCGGGCCGGCCAGTCCGTTCAGCGTATTGGTGCCCTCGATCGATCAGCTGGTCCAGCACACGCACACAGCGGCCGCCGCCGTGTGGATCGTGAGATGCACTGGTGAGTTGGAATGAGCTGCAGTTGGTGAGGAGAAAGATCGTCTGCGCTACCGTACTCGTAGACAGATTCAAAGATTCAAAGATTCAAAGATTCAAAGATTCAAAGATTCAAAGATTCAAAGATTCAAAGATTCAAAGATTCAAAGATTCAAAGATTCAAAGATTCAAAGATTCAAAGATTCAAAGATTCAAAGATTCAAAGATTCAAAGATTCAAAGATTCAAAGATTTGAAGATTTGAAGATTTGAAGATTTGAAGATTTGAAGATTTGAAGATTTGAAGATTTGAAGATTTGAAGATTTGAAGATTTGAAGATTTGAAGATTTGAAGATTTGAAGATTTGAAGATTTGAAGATTTGAAGATTTGAAGATTTGAAGATTTGAAGATTTGAAGATTTGATGATTTGAAGATTTGAAGATTTGAAGATTTGAAGATTTGAAGATTTGAAGATTTGAAGATTTGAAGATTTGAAGATTTGAAGATTTGAAGATTTGAAGATTTGAAGATTTAAAGATTTGAAGATTTGAAGATTTGAAGATTTGAAGATTTGAAGGATTTGAAGATTTGAAGATTTGAAGATTTGAAGATTTGAAGATTTGAAGATTTGAAGATTTGAAGATTTGAAGATTTGAAGATTTGAAGATTTGAAGATTTGAAGATTTGAAGATTTGAAGATTTGAAGATTTGAAGATTTGAAGATTTGAAGATTTGAATATTTGAAGATTTGAAGATTTGAAGATTTGAAGATTTGAAGATTTGAAGATTTGAAGATTTGAAGATTTGATGATTTGAAGATTTGAAGATTTGAAGATTTTAAATTTTTAACCATTTTCATTTTTAAGAAATATTGTTATATTTAAACAAATTATCATCATATTTTGTCAATATTCTACTTCAACTCTCTTATTCAAACCATTCCCTATAAAAACCACACTGTTTCATGGCTGACAGACTGCATTCATAATGAGGGGAAAACAAACAGGTGCGAATCTCAAATTCATAATGATAATGTTGATGATAAAGATTCGGCAAGCTACCACACTCTAGACTGTGAATTTATGCTCTCATGTGGTTTGCTGCAGCACTTCAAAAAGCTAGCAGAGTTTTTCAAATGATCGTATTTTTATTTATTGTTTTCAGAAAACTCAAAATTGAATTTGCTAAATTATTTAAAATGTCATATGAATTGTTGCAATAATTAAAACTTCCTCGATCTCAAATATTCCCAAAGAAATATGAATATTCCGTCAAATCACTCGAGCTGCGGCGTTTGCTTCTCGTTAGAAACACACCTGACTCGCGCTAGTGTCTGCCTGGCTGAGCTTTAAGTGATAATTAGTTGATCTAGTTATACAAATTTGACGAAGCAATTTTTGGCGTACGTAGAAATCCGCTCCGCGGCGGAAATCAAACATTTTAATGAAATGCTCGTTGGAATAATGAGCGAGGAGCATCATTTTTCAATTAAACAAGTCACGTTAAAGCTCGTTTGGATTAGCGCCAGCTGTTTGCGTTTGCATTGTGATAACCTAATAAATTAATTAATTGATGCGAAATGTTGATTCTAAATATTGAGCAAATGGTGCTTAGGGAGCATGG
Source organism: Culex quinquefasciatus (assembly GCF_015732765.1). Taxonomy (NCBI): domain Eukaryota; kingdom Metazoa; phylum Arthropoda; class Insecta; order Diptera; family Culicidae; genus Culex; species Culex quinquefasciatus. The sequence goes on along the minus strand of NC_051862.1, from coordinate 75,543,769 downwards.
TTGGGCAATATTTATGCAATATTAAAATATGATTAAGAGCAAATATTCGCATTTTGAAGGATAGTTGCAAAATTGCAACTATTGAAATTGAAATAAATAGCAAATAATGGTCAAACACGATAGAAGAATAATAAAAATAAAACTCTCCCAAGTGACGTCAAACATTTCGCCATCCATTCACGTCAACCGGCTACAAGACCCACTTTGTCCAATCAAATTCCGAAATCACTGTACCATAAGTTCAAAGGCATGTTTCTGTCCGGCCTAACGGTGTGCATCTGTCACCACGTGGACACGTGGACATCGTCGTCGTCGTCATTGGCAAGACCTTATGTCTTTCGAGAATCTCTTTGACACACGTACAGGCTCTCACAAATGTAATGAAACATTACGACATATGTGCGGTGTGTTTGGTTGGTGTTGTGATTTGTTGACATAAATATTATTTTGGTGAAATTTGCAAAAAAAAACGATAGAGAAATTATAAAAACGTGTTTTTGTGTCCATAAACCCAAAAGATCAATTAAAAGAAAATATCATTTATGTCAAAAGAGCACAACCGTTACACTTTGTTATGTTCGACCGGGATGGTCCAAGAATAATAACATTTTCAGGCGCCTCCGGGCAGCGTCACACGCTGCTGGAACACGACCGGACGACGCATCAACGCGACATCACCGCGACGTGTTGACCCGGGACGAAGAGTGACACACGCGACATTGCACTACTAGCCGTCGTTGGTCAGCACCATTAATTCTGCTGCGTTTAGCAACGAATGAAAAAACGTAATTTTGACAGGGACTTTATCCTTTTGTAGCGTTAAAATTACAGTTTTAAGATTTATTTTTAATTATTTTCCTAAAAACTTATCGAAAAAAACAATTTTTAGTTTCAGCTTTTCTAATTTAGAACGATTTAAATGTAAGAGGACTAACATTGCTCCAAAAGGCCCAAAATAGGAACATTCCATCCCATCCCCCCAATCGCCTCTTCGTTCCTTCCAATTCAGTTAGCCCGTAGTGTCCTTACCAGACACAGCCATCGCCACCGGAAGGCAGGTCAGCGGCCTCCCCAGGGACGATCGGATGGCCGATGGTGCTTTCGCATGATTTTGACGCGTTAGAAATACTTCTATAGCAGCAACAACACATTGACCGATTCATAGCACTTGTTTACCAAGCAGTCATTTTTTCAATATCTTTGGATGGTTCAGATAATTTTTCATGCTTTCCAGCTATTTGAACCACACAAAAAATATATTTTTTCACACTAAAGTTCCCATTCTAAGCATATCTGTGAAGTTGTAAAATTTATAAATGCTGGAAAAAATTTGCCAACTTTTTAAAATAATTGCTCTTAACTGGATGGAATGTAGATATTCAATCATTTAATCAAAATTTTATAGTAAAATGACTCTTTTATAAGCCCTCTTATTGATAAAAGCAGATTCTGTAGGTATAAAACTGTACAGAACATTTAAAAAGAGGGTATATGGAAGCGTTGTCCCGTCACGAAAAATTACAATTGTTTAGTTTGTAATGGTTCGTGAAATCGGATTTGCATTATATTTCGGATTATCTTCGTACTCAAAAAACCCTTTAAAATGAAATCGAATATTAGTCAAAAGTAACCAGAGTTACGACTGACGCCAGTTTGCGTTGTCTCGTCACGCTAATTTTTTGGTCAAGGCACAAATTCAAAAAAATGTGCTCATTTCTCGTGTCTAGACGCAAATCGTGTAAAAGGCCAGTTTTTGGTCGATCTAGACTAAATCGACCATCCTGAATCCAAATTTGCCTGTTGATTTTCCTGAGTCTCAAAGGGAAGCAAGACATTCAAGATGGCGTCTAATATGGCGGCTGAATTTAAGAACTATCATAAAAAGATTTTTAAGTTCAATCAACTCGTCAAACTTAACTGATTTGGAATTGCTGAACTCGGATACGAACTCTTGAATACTTCAAAGTATTCAGGGAATGTGAAATTCAAGATGGCGGCCAAGATGACGAAGTTAGAATATTTGATTTTTTTTTATATTTATAGAAATGCAACAGGCAGTCAAAAGGTCAAATTTAATTAATTTGGGGTTGCTGAACTCGAATATAAGCCTTAAAATATTCTAAAGTACTCAGGGAATGCAATCCAATTTGCAAGCTTAACAATATTGGCCGCCATCTTGGATTGCACATTCCCTTAGTACTTTGGAGTATTCTATGGCTCTTATTCAAGTTCAGCGACCCCAAATTAGTTTGAGTTGACTATTCAGTAGAGATTTTTACAATTACTTCATTTCGTGATGGGACAACGCGAGCAAAACCCTCTTTTGCAAAATATCTGCGCTGTCCCGTCACGAAAAGAAGTACTTGTCAAAGCATAGGGCAGAGGCTTACCCGGAGTTGCTACTCCGTTATTGACCAGGTCCTCTAGAAGTAACATTCTCGAGCCGTGGAAGATGAGTGGGAGCTATCTTTCCTCGCTTCGCAACTTTTCAAAGGCCCCTATCATGCTGATCAATACCGGCGCCGGCCACGACCAGTGGCAGAGTCGCGGGGAAGTGGATGGGAATGTTAGTTCGATACTTGCGTGATAGAGACCGCCCAATCGACTGCATCTCCGACAAAGTATCGCATGAGTGGTCATGTGAAAAAGTTTTTTTTTTTTTCAAAAACTTACTAGGCGAGCAGAGTTCTTCACTTTTGTGTATAAAAATCATAATGATCCAATTGAACGAATTTTTTCCGTCAAATTTTTTGTCTTCAAATGTTTGCTGGAGAGAATCTTATTGAAATTTTATGTACTTTCCAAATTTGTATAAATATTGGCTCCTTTTTCGAATATTTTTAAAGTTGTGGTTTGGTTGAGCGTTTTAGCAGAATGCATTACTGTGAATACAAAGAGACGAGTTGTTCCTTTTAATTCCGCTATATATTTTTAATATCTTGACAGATACGTATTTCGTCTACTACTTGCAGACTTCATCAGTGAATCAGTGAGAACAGAACACTGATGAAGTCTGCAAGTAGTAGACGAAATACGTATCTGTCAAGATATTAAAAATATATAGCGGAATTAAAAGGAACAACTCGTCTCTTTGTATTTTTAAAGTTTTCAGCAAAAACGTTACTTAATTCACCTTAAGGTGGTTGGTGCCTTCCTCACATTCATGTTGTATTTTATGTTATATTTAGAATTGAATTTAAGATTTTTTGTAAAAAAAATTTTTTTTTCTATCAATTTTCTAAAAATATTGTTTTTACCGGAACAGCAATTTTCAATTCTTTTTTTAACCAACTCTCCAAAATAAAGATAAAAGGAAGGGGAAGGGGGGGCTGTAATTGAATTTAAAAGTGCTGATATGCCAACATTAGGTGCAGGATGGAATTGCATGCTGTCCCCATAGTATTTGTAAACAATGTCTTATGAGTTGTATATTTCAGTAAAAAGTTCGTGTAAATCTTTGTCGAGACAAAATGGTGTATTCAGCAACATAATTAATACAGACTTTTTCCAGAAGAGACGCAGACACTGCTTAAGCATTGTGGCAACCGGGACTTTCGCGCGTAGGAAAAAAGACCCGGCCTTTGAGGTTTTGCGAAAATCACCCTTTTACTACAAAAAAAAAAACTTTTTCATGACATAACTTTTAAAGTACTTCACTAAACAGAATAAAATTTAATAGGGTCTTAGGGGACCCCAAAACGAACAGAAAAAGGCGGATCCAGCCAAAATCGGTTCAGCCAGTCCCAAGATAATCGTGTGAAAAAAAAATCATGTCTACACACATTCCCACAGACACAGAATTTGATTCTGAGTCGGTAGATATACGTGAAGGTATATCTAGGAGGTGTATTTAAGAAGTTCATTTTTCGAGTGATTTTATATAGGGACCTACATAGGGAAATGAAATGTTCTGGGAGAAATTTCAAACACTCAAAGTCATTCAAATTTAAGGTTGAAAAACTTGTAGTTTTTCTTTGGTGCTGGCACTTTTCTTGTACCGAACAAGCACAAACATAACAAAAACTATCAGATTATTATCAACAACAGTTTGCAATACTTTTGATTGTTATGAGTCTCGTTTTTTTGCCAAAATGATTTTAAATTGATTCCTACCTTGTTCTTACATGACCTTGTTGCTCGATTGGAACCCCGATTTGACAGTTAGATTGGAACCCTGAGAGTGACATTTCGCCTCTCCATATAGGCTCTCTAATTTTATAGCCTTACCTCAGTAAGGTGAGGAAGGCAAAAACTAAAAACATATGCGTACAAACGTTGTCCCGTCACGAAAGAATCGGTCTATTTTGTTTTGAGTTTCGTCAACGTTAAATCGGGTTGCATACAAATAAATGAAACATTTCGACGTACCATTGCCAAGATATAGCTATTTTAAGTTAGCAGTTTAAAAAAATTTGGCGATGACTCGTTGAACCGATCCTGTCTGCATGACGAAGGCCGTTTTTGAAAAACATAATTTTGAAGAAAGTTTAAAATAGTTTTATGTTCATATAAAAAATCGTCAGTTTTTGATTTTGATATTAAAAAAAGCAAAAATTCAAAATCGGGTTTCGTCATGCACACGGCATATGTTATGAGAGTCATCATCCCAAATTTCAACCAATTTGGTCCATCCCATCCCGAGATATCGTGGCACCCGTAGCACAATTCGGTGTTCTAATGTTCACAAAATTTTGAAGGTTCGCCTTGCGCATGGCAAAATTTTGAACTTAAATCGTCTCTTACTCAGTTCAGTCACGAAATATCTTCATGAAACTTTCTGGAGTGGTTGAAAGTCATCTTTTCAGTAAATCTAGTGAATTTTCAGAATATTGTGATTTTCTACATGTATGTAACCCCTTAAGCGAAAATGGCTGAACTTTATCCGCAAAAAAATCACGATTGAGGTGAAAACTTGGAAAAAGTGGTCAAAATTGCAAAAATATATTACACTTAAAAAAAACCTTTCCAAGAGATTCTCGTTGGATGCAACCATACTCTTTGATATTCTTATAAGGGAGGTTTGTGCTAGAAATCGTTGAAAAATATGTCAAGGGGGCCATTCCATTGTCACGAGATATCAAAACACGGCCTCACGTAATCTTGATCATGGACCATAATTATCCCTAAACACTAAATAGAAAAAGGGATCAGGACTATTATTTGGAATTTCCTGTGAGCTGGCGGAGAATGACACAGTTCAAGACTTAATTTCAGTGTCTTCGAAATTTCAAACAAAATATTTTTTTTATTTGGGAAATTTACGATAACCTGTGTTAATTTATTCATTGAAAGACCATCCCATCGAATAATATCGAACTTTGGTGGCCGATACGGCAAAGGCGCGTTTCGATATGTCAAAGATCTTGGGTTCGAGTCTCGCTTTCGGCACTAATTTTTGGTTGATGAATTTTTTTGAAAAGGAACCCATGAGAATAACGCTCTCACCAATCTCGGAATTTATTCTCTGTATCCATTCCAGGGGGATGCTTAAGGCCGCCATCTTGGGTGATTGAGATTGATAACGCGCGCTAACTGCGCACAGTGAAAACAAAAATATTTTTTTATTAATAATTTTTTTTTTTTGTTATTTTTGTTATTTATAAGAATAACTGTAGTAAAAGTCAAATTACACAGTGGTTAAACACTAAAAAAATTGGAATATTACATTTGACGTAATCGTTGATTTGACCTATTATTGAATCGTGTAAACATATTTTCGATGTAAAATTATGTAAATTATTACGTAAATTGATAAAAATCTCATTGGTACTCCTCTACATTATATGAAACCTAAAATTACAGGTCAATTAACCCAACATTAAGCTTTATTTGATGCACATAACTGGAGCATCAAATAAGATGTAATTTTACATCAAATGAAACCCGATTACACGCGCTTCAGCCGTTACATTTTCGTCCGAGTGGTGAACTGTCAAAACGTTTGCCATGCTCGACGTCGCTAAGAATTTTGTTGCAGCAATCATTTTCGGGCGAAACAACCTTCAATTTTGAACCTTTACTGCCCAGAACTTGCTACCGTTCAAGATAAAGGTAAGTTTATTAATGTTTAAAGTGGTGAAACAGAACCGCTGATGTTTTTTTGTCGTCTCGTTTTTGGCATGTTGCGGCAGGTACCCATTATGAACTGTTCCGGCAAGCCGCTTCTTGTTCTTGGCTGAACACTTTCTTTCCAAGAGGAAGTTCCCGGAGAGGATTAAAACGTAGTGCCAAGAAGTGAGTTCTCTCTAGTTGTGCCACCTTGATGCCTTCTCCCGTGGGGTGGATTCAAGTGGAACAAAAGCCAAGGGCGAAAATCCGGCGGAAAATTGAAGAAGAAAACCCTTTTTGAGGTGTGATTTAAGTTGTGTCTTAAAATTATGATGTGTTACAATAAAAACATTTTAGTTTTGGACAGTATTAACAGGCTTTTTTATATTCCAATAAGAATTTTAAGATTCCTATTCGAAAAGCAATCCACCTGAGTCACGTTAAATGAAATTTTACACGACCTTGAATGATTTATGGTCGTGCAATTTTACGTCTTATTTAACGCGACATTAGGTCTGATTTGATGCTCCAGTTATGTGCATCTAATGTAACCGAAAATTACACGTTTTTTTCGTAGTGTGCGCTTAATAATCCCAACTTTAGTAGTTTATTTTGCAAATTAATTGATAAAAATCCCCTAAAAAGCATACACTAACTTTTAAACGCACATTGCGATAAAATTTTACATAAATACAATAATTACTTTATTTCCAATTTATGCCTGCAGTTTTTGTACTTTTTATTACAGTGCGCAGTTGCTTTGTTTTGGTTCCGTAACGAACAGCTGTTCTTTTGTGCTGGCGCCGTAATTGACAGCTCTTTTTTGTTCTGGTGCCGAAGTTGACAGCTTGTGTTGGCTGCGGGCGAGCTGCCTGTAGTGAGATATAGATGTCACCCCCCTGGTCCATTCACAGTACCTTTATACTAGCAGATTGTGTTCTTTATTCTCTCGGATGGCGCTGCTGAACTGTGAGTGTAGTAAAAAAGTAGAACAATTTTTAAAGTCAAATTTAAACAGTGTTCCATGGGGGGCACCCATAGATTCAATTTTCTGGTGATAATTGTAACAAATTCGCATTGCTGAGTCAATTTGATATTTAAACTCATTGAAAATTCTGGTATTCTCAAATTCACTGCACTCATAATAAACAAGATCAAAAACTTTGTCACGCTAAATTGGCATTTTCGATAAAGTTCCTTCCTAGGATGCATCCTCCCCCAAAAGCACCCACTAACTGCTCCCATATTGCCCTCATTTCTTCGCAGTGTAGCACAATGTTTGCCACTTTTAACGCTCGCAAAGTTTTCCATCGTTTTCCTCCGCGCTCCGTGACCCTTTCCAACTGTGCAACTCTTTCGGGAGAGCGAGTGAAAAAGACGAATAGCTGTTATTTATATTTTCATGTCCATCGATTTTTATTGCCAGCCGATAAATAATGGCAAAAATGTAACGAAGTGCAACTTGACGCTCTCCCCCTTCTTTTCACCAACGGGACCGTGGAAAAATGACATTTTCCAAGAAACCGTTCATTCTTTGGCGCACATACTGGATTAAGGTCGTCGTAAAAATCGGTGCATGAAAAATGTCAAACTTTTGTTCGCGTTTAAGCTTCGGTGAAACGACCGAATAAATCAGTGTTTGGATTTATGGTCCACTGCTTGAGCTGCTGCTGCTATTTGGCAGCGAAAAGATTGAGGTCAAATTGTGACGATTTTATTAAATTTATCACGACTTTGAGGTTGAGGGTGCAATTTTCGTGCAAATCTCGGCACACGTTTTACGACGGAGTAAATCCTTTTTGCGGTTGATTTGCATGATTGAATGTGTGCACTTAGTGAGCTTGAAGTGAAAATTTGATTCGTTTCATCGAATCATATATCAGTTAAGCGATTAAGTTAATAAGGTGGAAGTGCCCTGTTTCATCATAATTTTGAAACCTCAAAGCCAACAAAAATCTTAGAATCTGTTAAAAAAAAATAAAAATCGGTGAAAAGTGTCCACATTATTTTTTGGATGGTCCCAAAACAAAAATTTGCCCCTTAATATTTAGGAAGGAAGAGAATGAAAGGTTGATGTTTTATTAAAAGGTTTGTTAAAAAATCCATTAGATCTTATAAAAATATGTGTGATTGCTGAAAACTTTGCTGAACTGGTATAAATAAATGGTTAATTAAACCTATTCTAAAAGTACAAAACCGCTGTGTTTGTACTCCAGAATTACAACATTCACGCAGAACTCCTCACTTTATTCGTTTATCTTTGAGGAAAGTTAGTTTTCCCCTTCTTCCGGGAGGAAAATGGCTCATAAAAACTCACTTTACTTGCGGGTTCGAGCATAATGAAACGAGAGAACTGTTCGCCATTTTTTTCCATTTCCCTTGTGGGGTAGAATGAGGTGGCTTTGTCGGTTGGAGAAAATATGATGCCCTCTCGCATATATCGAATATCACGTGTGTGTGTGTTAGTGGAGGGCAAAAAAAAAGACGTAAAAGTTTCTTCAGTTGAATTTCACTTCTCGAATGACGTTTGAAGCTTTTTGCTCTTTCACGCACTGAACACACTCTGACTCACACATGGTCGAGCAAACTAACAAAGTTTACGATGGTTTACATATCTACATTTCTCACTTTCATACACACATACACGCAGAAACTTACAAGAAAAATAAGAGCTTCCATATTTTTTGCCATTCTGCAGGAAAGAGAGCAGGAGAAAAACTCCGTTCGATTATGTCCATTTCGTTGGAAGTAACAGCCCCTCTGATTCAGTTTCTGCCCAGGAGGCAAGGCAGGAAATAAACAAGCAACATAAATATGTATGATGTCTTCTTGAGTGACTGGCTGGTCCTGGATAAAAAGACGTTTGTTGTTGCAAATAAGGAAAGAGAACATGTTTTGCTGCCGACTTACTAGCAGCTTGACTGGGTTTTGTGATGTTTCAGAGCAAGGTGAAGTTGGTTATAATTGGTTAACGTCATTTTTATGCTTTTGTAATATCTTTTTGTGTGTTTGTCTTTTTGTCTTTTTGTCTTTTTGTCTTTTTGTCTTTTTGTCTTTTTGTCTTTTTGTCTTTTTGTCTTTTTGTCTTTTTGTCTTTTTGTCTTTTTGTCTTTTTGTCTTTTTGTCTTTTTGTCTTTTTGTCTTTTTGTCTTTTTGTCTTTTTGTCTTTTTGTCTTTTTGTCTTTTTGTCTTTTTGTCTTTTTGTCTTTTTGTCTTTTTGTCTTTTTGTCTTTTTGTCTTTTTGTCTTTTTGTCTTTTTGTCTTTTTGTCTTTTTGTCTTTTTGTCTTTTTGTCTTTTTGTCTTTTTGTCTTTTTGTCTTTTTGTCTTTTTGTCTTTTTGTCTTTTTGTCTTTTTGTCTTTTTGTCTTTTTGTCTTTTTGTCTTTTTGTCTTTTTGTCTTTTTGTCTTTTTGTCTTTTTGTCTTTTTGTCTTTTTGTCTTTTTGTCTTTTTGTCTTTTTGTCTTTTGTCTTTTTGTCTTTTTGTCTTTTTGTCTTTTTGTCTTTTTGTCTTTTTGTCTTTTTGTCTTTTTGTCTTTTTGTCTTTTTGTCTTTTTGTCTTTTTGTCTTTTTGTCTTTTTGTCTTTTTGTCTTTTTGTCTTTTTGTCTTTTTGTCTTTTTGTCTTTTTGTCTTTTTGTCTTTTTGTCTTTTTGTCTTTTTGTCTTTTTGTCTTTTTGTCTTTTTGTCTTTTTGTCTTTTTGTCTTTTTGTCTTTTTGTCTTTTTGTCTTTTTGTCTTTTTGTCTTTTTGTCTTTTTGTCTTTTTGTCTTTTGTCTTTTTGTCTTTTTGTCTTTTTGTCTTTTTGTCTTTTTGTCTTTTTGTCTTTTTGTCTTTTTGTCTTTTTGTCTTTTTGTCTTTTTGTCTTTTTGTCTTTTTGTCTTTTTGTCTTTTTGTCTTTTTGTCTTTTTGTCTTTTTGTCTTTTTGTCTTTTGTCTTTTTGTCTTTTTGTCTTTTTGTCTTTTTGTCTTTTTGTCTTTTTGTCTTTTTGTCTTTTTGTCTTTTTGTCTTTTTGTCTTTTTGTCTTTTTGTCTTTTTGTCTTTTTGTCTTTTTGTCTTTTTGTCTTTTTGTCTTTTTGTCTTTTTGTCTTTTTGTCTTTTTGTCTTTTTGTCTTTTTGTCTTTTTGTCTTTTTGTCTTTTTGTCTTTTTGTCTTTTTGTCTTTTTGTCTTTTTGTCTTTTTGTCTTTTTGTCTTTTTGTCTTTTTGTCTTTTTGTCTTTTTGTCTTTTTGTCTTTTTGTCTTTTTGTCTTTTTGTCTTTTTGTCTTTTTGTCTTTTTGTCTTTTTGTCTTTTTGTCTTTTTGTCTTTTTGTCTTTTTGTCTTTTTGTCTTTTTGTCTTTTTGTCTTTTTGTCTTTTTGTCTTTTTGTCTTTTTGTCTTTTTGTCTTTTTGTCTTTTTGTCTTTTTGTCTTTTTGTCTTTTTGTCTTTTTGTCTTTTTGTCTTTTTGTCTTTTTGTCTTTTTGTCTTTTTGTCTTTTTGTCTTTTTGTCTTTTTGTCTTTTTGTCTTTTTGTCTTTTTGTCTTTTTGTCTTTTTGTCTTTTTGTCTTTTTGTCTTTTTGTCTTTTTGTCTTTTTGTCTTTTTGTCTTTTTGTCTTTTTGTCTTTTTGTCTTTTTGTCTTTTTGTCTTTTTGTCTTTTTGTCTTTTTGTCTTTTTGTCTTTTTGTCTTTTTGTCTTTTTGTCTTTTTGTCTTTTTGTCTTTTTGTCTTTTTGTCTTTTTGTCTTTTTGTCTTTTTGTCTTTTTGTCTTTTTGTCTTTTTGTCTTTTTGTCTTTTTGTCTTTTTGTCTTTTTGTCTTTTTGTCTTTTTGTCTTTTTGTCTTTTTGTCTTTTTGTCTTTTTGTCTTTTTGTCTTTTTGTCTTTTTGTCTTTTTGTCTTTTTGTCTTTTTGTCTTTTTGTCTTTTTGTCTTTTTGTCTTTTTGTCTTTTTGTCTTTTTGTCTTTTTGTCTTTTTGTCTTTTTGTCTTTTTGTCTTTTTGTCTTCATTTCTGATCTTGCAAATTGATGGTCAATGTCAACCCAATCTAAACATTCCTCAAACTACCCTAAACATCTTCATAATTCAGCCCTTCAAACGCAATCCTTCGCTTCTTTCCATTGTGCCAATATTCAACTAACGAACCGTTTCAAATAGAACTTGTTCGATATAAAAGGAAAACTTGTGGTCCTGGCGTTATACTGCTGAAAAAACGTTTGTTTTTTTTTCTGAAAAGTTTACGCAAACTTATATTTTAGATTCATTTCATTTTATTAGGTTGCTTTAACAATTACATTGGTGCAGTTGTTATCCTGAGCTGAGGTATGGACTACCTTGCAATAGCTGATTTGCTTAAAATGGGTCGAGAGTCTACTGGTACTAAGGAGAACAAATTGGACAGAGAAGGAAAAAATATGCAAAAATAACCTTCGATATATTTTTTTATTTTTTTTTTTTTTTCGTTTCAGATATAATTTAGATTCAACAAACATGAAAACAACTGATAGTCATTTTCTAACAAAATAGGTATTAGTATATTTAATACAGTTTAGAATATCACAAAACCAAACATCCTAATAAAAAGTAACACAAAGTTATCCCTTACGTCATATATGCTAATTTTTTGTGGGCAAGTATCTATTTACCGAGGTCCTCAAAAAAAACTCTTGCTTCGTGGAACCACGTACAAAAATGCAAATCCATTTAAGCCGGTTAGCTGAGCTTGAAAAATGTTGACGTACATACACAAATAATTTTTTTTTTTCTTTTTTTAACTCGCATCATAGGGAGAGCATGAAACGGTGAGGCTGAGTTTGTTTATTTGATTGTTTGTTTGTTTATTTTGGGATGTGTGACACTGTTGCTGACTTTGATAAATTTTACCACAGCTTAAGGGTGTCATGCTTCAAGGGACAATGTTGTAAATAGATTTTGGATTTTGAAATTCAAACAGGTTGAAATTTTCAAATGAATTCATATTTTTGCTCAAATCTCATCTCATCTTTTCGCAATAAAAGAAAACCCTCTTCAAGCATAAATAACTCAACCTCCGGCACTGATTTACACAAATGGATCCAAAGAAAAATTTACTGCACTACAGTAAAAAAAAAACCCTTTGCTGATCGACTGGAAGGTATCATTACGATTTACTTTAGCCCATCTTTATTGCTGTCATGATCATAAATCTTTGCACTGCAGAATAAACTCCCCCAGCTCCCACAACTCAGCCCCCGATCCAATTCGGTGCGTTACGCAAAGCAATATTCATTTACCTTTTTCTCAGAACCTTCAGTAAGCACTTAATCCACCAACGGAAACCCTCATCTTCTTCAAATGAAACACGGAGAAGAAAAAGTGCACATCCCAAACCATTTCACTCTAATCAATAAAAATAACTCTCTGTCAACGGTCCATA